>NW_024366591.1:9057155-9319833 GCF_014805655.1 Passer montanus
TAATACAGTGTAACACAGTATAGAATAATATAGTGTGATAAAATAATTAATTAACCTTCTGATATCAGTGGAGTCAGATGCATCATTTTTCTCCCTGCATCAGGGTTGCCCTGCTTGTACTACATAGGAGAGTCCAGTGGTCTGGATAAAGTGAACAGACTTGTTTGATTAGTAGCATTGTATGGCATTTTTCTCCTTTTAAAACAAGAATGAGATTTGCAAAAGCCTGAATTCTGAAGGCTAGCATTTCCTATTGATTTTTGGATTTTTTTGTAGGCTGTGTAATATGCATCTCACTTGCGTCTCTTTGGAAGTTTACTGAATTGTCTCACATTCTTAAATGAAGTTAAACCACTCAACTCCATCAGAGTGGGCTTTTGTTTCAGTCTTACATTTGTTACTGGTAGACATGGTAAACTGCAGTATATTTTCTTTATATAGATAAATAAATATATAACATTATTTAAAGGGCTACAAAAAAGTCTCATAAATAAAAGCCTAATTTTGAAAATTTAGGGGACTTTATGCCTAAGTAAATACATTGTAATCTATTCAGATAATTCCAAGTGAGTTTCTAAAAGTGATCAGTATAACAGCTTTGTTTGCTGCTGAGGTGTTAAGAAATGCCAAAAGCAAAAGACGTAGCAGTCCCTGGCTGTTTAACCAGGACTGCATTTTTTGAATGGCTGAGCCCACTTTTGGTATTTGTAATCTATTCTGGAGAAGTGGAAAGAATTTTCTTTTGATTGAATAAATCAAACGAGTAAGCTTGGAAGCTGAAGATCATATTAAAACAAGAAGCTTCTTTTCTGCTCTGTGAATGAAGATGCAGTATGTGATTTTGATTTTGTTGTTTGTTGTTTTTTTTTATTATTTTTAAAGGATATAATAGCTCTATAGATTCCTCTTGAGCCTCCTTTCTTCAGTCTAAAGAATCCCAGTTCCCTCATCCTCTTCTCATAAGGCTTCTTCTCTAGATCCTTCACCAGCTGAGAATCCTCTGAAGTACTACAAGAATTTGTTCATAGTATGAGCTTATTCCATCCATTCTCATGAGTTTAGATTAAACAAGTTTAAGCAGAAATGAGAAATAAATAAAGAATTTAAAATAACCTGACTTGGCATCCTTTCTCTTTACTGAGAACACCCCAAGTCAGAAGCCATTCTGCTTTATTCTGTCATGATTCCACATGTTCATTATTTTTCAGTTATCCATCAAGACCTGAGGAATCTACAGTTATTTAACGTGAGGAGAAACAATGTTCATATATTTTATTTAGCACCTCCTTCTAAGCATTCTTCATTCTTTGTACAGTGAGAATAAAAGATACCAGCTTTTAAAAAATTTGTTTGCTTTTTGCCATGTTAGCCATCTTTTTAGGTTCTTGTCAGTATCTGAAAATGTTTTCCTTTCATTCCAACTTCTGCAGCTGATTTATTTTATGTTGGTATTTTTATTTTTTTTCCTTCCTTTGGTAAGAGTGGTTCTATAGGTAAGTGTGGATAGAATTCAATGCTGTTTTTCAGGTCAAATACCTTATTTCATTCTGGCTTTGTCTGGAATTTCTTCCCCTACTAAATTTCTTTGTTGGCTAAAGCAGCAAACTCAGAGATTGCCCTTATTGGACACATCACTGCAATGCTTTGTGGACAGTGAGAAAAGTTTGGATTCTGTTGAAAGGGATGTTACAGTTTGGATGAAGTTATCAGTATTTCTGGTGATTGCTTAAGTATATTTAACCATGTGGCTTGTCTTCAGTTTTTCTACACTGCTTAGGTATAAATGATTACATTATTGTATTTATTGGAAAAGGAAAAATGCCACAAAACGGTTGTATCTAGTTAACTTCTAGAGTTTCTCATTAAATTGTCGTTTGTTGCCTTGGTTGCTACAATAAATTAACTGTAAGTAGGTTTATCTGAAACTGGTTTTTTTCTTTCTTCCTTTTTTAATATTTCTGCTGTGTTGGTATAGTTGGTATTTTTCCTAGCACCTCCTGTTTGACTGCCTCTGCATGTTTCCATCTTATGTAAAGTACCTGTAATTTCATTTTCATTAGACCTAGGATACAAGGTCTCTTTTTAATTAACAGGGGAAGACATAATCATCTTTAATTCTGACAGAATTTTTAGGTGACCTTTTTAATCACTGAAACAAAAATAGACTTTCTTTTAGACTTTTACCTAGAAGGTCCTATCTATTGCTTTTTCTTACTTTTCTCTTAGAATAACCTCACTTCTTCCTCATGTTTTTTCTTTAATGACTTAAAACTTACTAGATAGTTGTGTTGATGTTGTTGTTGTGCGGGGGGGTTTTATTCCACAGTCAATGTTATATGCATAAAGCAATTTTCTTGTGGAAGCTGTTAGGTATGTGCCTAAATTAGTGCTCTTGATCTAGTGGGTTGTATGTATTATGTCCACTCTTCTTTTGCAGTCTTCTTGCTTGCCTTTCCTTCAGAATCTGCATCTGGCTTGGGGGTGTTGTAACTTGTAGTCTCAACACATCTCTGCTGTTGATGCAACCAGAAACTCTGACTGGCATGTCAAGTGTTGGATTTTAAATGACATTTGCTGCATAGCAGTGCTGGTACCGCTGTGCTTTCCCAGCACTGCTATTCCTCACAAGTAATTTTGGGTTTTAATAACATTGCTTAATTGAATATTTATCAGATGCCCATGCAAACTATTATGTAGAACTTCTGTAATTAAGTTTTAGAACTGATTAAATCATCTGCTTCAATAGGTAAAGGAATTGTTTACTTTTTCCTAACTTAACGTGCTTTTAATATGATTAGGCCAAGGGAATGTGGAGGATATAGTTCTGTGGCACAGCCAGGTTACATTATTGACAAATTGGGTTTTGCTGGATTTTTAATGGTGGTTTGTTTATTCAGCATTTTGGTATTTGTTTGTGGTTTGTGATTAGTTTTCCTTTTTAATCTTATTACACAGTCATTGGTACCTGTGAAGGTGATATCCTAATTAGTTAACAATACAATTAATGCTGTAACAGCCATGATTTTAAAAGAGCAAAAGTGTTAGTTGTTCTCTGGTTGACATGTTACTTAAAGATGGGATATTCTGTTTTAAGAATGAATAGTATCTTTTCATTAATCTGAAAATTACCCCAGAATCTGTGCTTAAATGGGAAGAATTATTGGAGAAAGAAATATACTACTAATGCAGCTACACTTTTAACACTAAGTCTACAGAATATCGGTAGGGACAGTAAGTAAAAATACCAAAACAGTTTAGAAATACAGACAGATGCAAAAGCTGAATTTTAAAAATTGCTAAGTCACATCCACACTTGTGAGAGTTTTACCTTATGCAGTTTCAAAAAAATTTTTCAATGTAAATATTTGCTAGAAAGAGAAAATGCCTGCAACACAGCAGTACTGAGGGCTGTCTGACAGTAGGAAAAATACCATAGACATGAATTTATAATGGGATATATATGGAAGAAAAGTGTGTCTTTTCATGCATCATCATCCCATCCTGGCAACAAGGCAATTGAAGCAATGAGGGAATTGAACTGCATATATACTTAGTTTGGTTCTGAGCTCCATCTCCTTGGTATATTGTCAAACTTGAATGAACCCAAAGGTAATAATGTATTTTGTATTAGGTGGCTGGAGGGGGCCATGTTGTAAGAGAAGAATTGTAGAAATTAATACAGTATTTAGCTTGCTTAAGAAATAAAAGAAACAGAAACACAACACATGCTGAATTTAGCTTTTAGGTCTCTGGAAATAGTAAAGGAACAATGATTCTGCTGTTTTCTGCATAGATTGTCAGAATCAGCATTGCCTGAGACAAACACACTCAAGTGTGGATTTGAAGTGCTTTTCTGGCTATGAAGCATCAGACCTTCTGGAAGAAAATGTTTGAGGAGGTCTTACTGGAGTTGTACATTTTTGGCTTGTTAGCGGTCACCACGTTACTTGTAATGCATCTATGGAACCTTCATTGGGCGGGAAACTACCTTAAGGAGCTCATGGGTACTACCAATGGCACATTTGAAAAATAGGTCCTGCTCCATTTGCAGGCACATAAATAAGTTATACCTTTCTGCAGGATCTTGTAAGTTATTAAAAGGCACTGTAAGGACTAGAAGCTAGAAGAGATTTATATCCAGGTGTCATGAGCTGAGACAAAGCAAATGGATCAAGGACATTGAAAGCCTGAGCAGCTCAAGAAATGAGTGAGTCTCCCTACACACTTGCTGCAAATAGCTAAGCTTACTTTGTTTTCCAGATCATTTAGGTTAATTAATAATGAATTTTTACCCATAATCATGACTGATGGCATACCTCTTTGTCCTGAGGTTGACACCAGATACTATTCTCACTACAACATTGCAGAGACTCCCAACCACTTTAGCTCACTTTCTAATAGAAAGGTATTGCTATTTTTACTAAGCAGTCCAGTTACTTAAGATATTCAAGTATTCTATCAAAGATGTCATAATCTCTAATTTTGTGAGTTGCATCAGAAATACTGGCTTGGAAAAATTAAGGACACAGTCAAAAACATTCATGAGGTTTTTTGTGGTAATCTCTGTGTCTAGCAGATTTTCTCCTTTCTGAAGAAGAATTTTTAAAATAAAATGCTTAGTTTTAGCTAAAATATATTTCTTATCTACAGCTATAATTTTTAATGCGATATCAAAGCTGAACATATAGTTCTGTTTTAAAATGTCAGCTTTGCTCTAAAAGGGAATCTGTTGTGCATTATTGTAATTAGAAAGAAATACAATAGTGGAGAATTCTAAGGTCAATCACATGAGATCACTTAAAGCTCACTTTTTTATGCAGTCATTTCATATGCTATTTTTTATCCTGTTGTTCTTTGGGGAAATTGGGTTTTCTATTTTTAAAATTATTTTGAAATTATTTTAAGAAATATTTTGCTTAAATCTTACTCCATTTGTTTCCGTTTCTCTTAAGGTTAACATATCTTCCTTTGGTAAGGGTTTGGTATACTGATGTTTCATGTAGGTCAATGAGGTCACATCCTTTTTTTCTCTTATTTCCTATGTGAGATGTTTTTGAAACATTTGCTTTGTTATTATCTTTTGTGCATTGTCTGAATATGACTTATTGTGCACTACAGTGGGCTAGTAGGAAGAAGACTGTCATGTACTACACAACATGGCAGGGAAAATGTCACAGAATCACAGAATCTCAAGGTTGGAAGAGACCTTCAGGACCATCGAGTCCAACCCATTCCCTGACACCTCAACTAAACCACAGCACTGAGTGCCACATCCTGTCTTTTTTTAAACACATCCAGGGATGGTGACTCCACCACCTCCCTGGGCAGACGATTCTAGTACTTTATCACCCTTTGTGTGAAAAACATTTTCCTAATATCCAACCTATATTTCTCTTGACACAGCTTGAGATTGTGACCTCTCATTCTGTCAGTTGCTGACTGGAGAAAGAGACCAACCCCCGCCTGACTACAACCGCCCTTCAGAGGTAGTCAGGAAGCTTTGGTGTCCTGCATCATCTTGGAAAACTTAACAGGGAAGATGATGGTTCTTATAGTTTCTTACTTTGATCTACTTTTGTTCCCATAAACGTCGGTGGTAGAATTCTCCTGATTTCAGAGCAGCCAACACCAACAACTATGACTGTGCAGAAAGGGGCGTTCAAAAGCACCAAATAAACACATTTTTATTAGCTAAGTGCCCAGTAACCCTGAGGGAAGCAACCAAACAAAACCTGTACTTCCTTACCTTCCACTCACTTCTTCAAACCAGTGACTGTTGTAACATTGCTAAGCACTTGTGAGAGGCATATCTCAGGCATATTTTGTGCACAAGATTTAGGTGCTGTCACCCATAGCCTCGTACCCTGTGACAGACTTGGCAGTAGTTGCTAGTATGAAAGTACCCCATAGCACAGTCCCATTTGCAGTGCATGTTCTTTGCTCAAACCCAGTGTCACCTCGGCTTTCAGCTGTTTCAGCTCAGATGCTTAAAACCAAAGCTTTGCATAGGAACGAGTGAGCAATAGGTGCCTATTCCCTTCTGCTGCTGTGTAGCAGGTAGGGCAGGAAGCACAGTGGAAAAAAGAGCTGGAAATAGTGAAATCATGCACTCCCACAGCAAGATTGCCACAAAACTTCTGTTAGTACTTTGACAAATTGTGAAGGTGCTGGATCATTTACTAAATTTTTGTTGAGGTTATTGATAGTGTGTAACACTGCAACTGATAATAGATGCCCTGTAATGGTAGAAGTATCCATCCACATGGTTATTAATTGGGCTTGTCTGTTGTTTCTTCCAAGAGAGGCTGGGAGATACTAAACACGATGGAAATTATGCATGCCCTACAGTGCCAATAATTTTAATAATAACTGTTACATCACTAAGATACCCTTGATGTTTATTAATCTCTTGTACATGTTTTCCCAATAGAAACATGCAGAAGAATCCCATGTATTTATATAAGAATTCCCATTCTGGGAAGTGCCATCGTGATAGGGCTTGATCCACATGAGGATGAAGAATGAACAGCATGTCAGTTCCCTTTCAAATGATGCCCAGCCTGTGGGGTTTTTCCTACTGTTGTTTCATCTACTGTAATTTCAACCTACTACCAACTCCAGAGACATACACTACAGTTCAAAGCTTAATTATAGCCATCTGAAGAAAAGTGATGATGAATCAGCTCTTTACCAGGCTGAATATTAAAATGACTCAAAATAAGATATTTGCAGCATTTACAGATGTAAAAGATTCTGTGGTTGCTGAGCAACCAGGGAAGAAAAAGCAAACAGAGAACACTTTTCTTCAGTAGTGATGGCGAGCACTGATGCTTTCTTGTCACTGGCAGTAGTCTGAAGTAGAAGACCACCTCCTACAAATGTAGGTTTCTGCTCAGATGAACACCTCCACCTCCTTCTGGACTTCTTGACCTTCGCAGAAGGTCATTAGCTAGAAGATCAATCAGCTGTGGAAGCACTTGTGCAAATTGCTGGTTGTGTAGCCAGCCTTGCTAAGGAATGTGTGGAAGGGGAGTCACCTCTGTAGGAACTTCATTGAACTTCGAGTCAATGCCCCTGAGCATTTAACTCAGCTATGCCTGTGCTTGCTATTGTGTCATTAGACACCTGTCAGCGTGATGAATAGTTCATCACAAACATCAAGCCTGGATTCATCTGGCTGTGGCTGAAGCTCACTTTTTATTCTTCTCTCCATGGATTGCAGACCATTATTCCCTTCCCCCTTGCAACACCTTTTCATGTTTTGTTAGGCTGTTAATACCCTTGTCTCTTCTGGTTTTTTTGCATCCCTTTGACTTCTGTTTCTGGGTCACTGTTGCCTGACTTCTGATGGTCTGATTCTGTCCAGGTGCCTGCATTGTAGTTGGCAGCTCCTCCAGCTGTGGCCTTACCTGTGCTCAGTGTTTGGAGCTCCTTTCCCAGGTGCTGCTCAGGCTGCAGTACTGCACGCCCACGTGGCACTTCAAGCAGCAGTGTAGTGTATGTGGTTGCTGTGCTTAGCTCACACCTTGTATGGGGGTCCACTTGCTAGAGGAGGCTGCAAGGGGATCCCTCCCCGTGCCTGGGGCACCCTCCTGGCCATAGCCTCACCAAAAGGGAAAGCACTTGGAGTGCATCAGATTAGATGTACCCCATGAGTATCCAAGCTTTTCCTCTTCAGGCATCCAGACAGCAGTATGGTCTCAGTAACTTCTGTTCAATTGATGATCCACAGCAGCCTGCATTTCTGCAGAAATACTGCTTATTCCATGGTAGTGTTACTGGGTTTTCCCACCAGCACTCAGAACCTTGCAGTTATGCTTGTTGAACAGCATCCAGCCTTCCCATCAAAGGGTTGGTGAGACAGCACAAACTCAGGTGGTGTTTGGACAGCTGTTTGTACTTTCCCTGGTGTAGCAAATCATGTATTGGATGCCAAATGAACCAGGAAAGAGAAGTACATAATCACATAGGGAAATTATGGCAATGTATAGGGGTGGATTGAGAATGAACTTTAGCAGGTGCGCAGTGATTCACAGGAGTAGTGCCTGATTCCTCTGCTTTGGATTTAATCCCAAGGAGAAATTTGAGTGATGAGATAGTGAAAAAAAAATTGAAAAATCATGAAATTATTCTATTACAAAGGAAATGGAAATTATAGTTTCATAATGTAGTAAAATTCAATATTGAAAATACATTTTGCTATAGTTCTGTAGTGTGTGCAGAAAAGCTTTGGTATACTTGCTATTTGATGCTACCATCAACCCCTCCTTCTTCCCTTTTGAAAATATATTAAGATTGGTTTTACTTTTCTTCGTGGCAGAGTAAGACAAAAACCATACCACTGGTTGTTTATTTTTCCTTTGTGAGAGTTCTGCTGGTAAGAAGAAGAAGTATACAGGGCAGTGTAATTTACCTCATAATCTGTCTGGTGTTTAACAACCACCTTCTCAAATGGGTACTCATCCCTGGCCCCACAAAACAGTCATTTGTTTCTGGCCCCACGAAACAGTCTGTGTTTCATAACTGGCCTTTGTATTTTCTCAGTGAATTCCTTCCACACACTTTTACAGCTGGGATAAAACTGTGATTAAAAAATTAGAATATTGCATGTTCTTTATTTTCTGTATTTTGTAAACTAAAATGTGGAATGTCTATAGATTAACTTTTTGAATTGTGAAAGCCTCAGATTGTACAGGTTTTTCTAAAGTTCAGATTGTCAGAATACTTTTTCTTACTAATGTTTGGTTTTAAATGCTTGTTTAAGCCACAAAATGCAGTTACAAGGTTTCACAAGTATCAGTATGCATTATATGCAAAGCTGGGAAGTAAATGTTGTGGGTGATATTTTTAGCCACTATTGCTATGTAGTATCCTGCCCTTCTGCATGTCTGGGTGAGGGTTCTGGGGCTTGTGTTTCCATGTCACTTGTGCTTCTGTGTCACTGAAATGCTTGTGGAAATTTTCCTCAATGTATTTGAGCATGAATTCAGAAGTCACTCAAAGGTTCTTAAATCTGTCTGTATTTAAGAAGTTCACTATAACTCTGCTGAAAGTCTGAAAATCAAAATTACTTTCCTTTCTTAAGGCTGTGCTGTTTTGTTTTGATGGAACTAAATCTTGTGAAATTAAAAAATATAAAGCTTAGCTCCTGATTCTGCAGTAATTATACACATGCTTAATTTCAAGTACAAAAACATTTTGTGAAAGATTTTAGGAATAACAATGTGCAGTGTGTGTTTTGCCCGCAGAGACTGTGGGTTTTTTTATAAATTGGAAAACCATTTTCATTTTCCTTTATTTCAATTGGAGGAGCATTTTCAATTTGCTTTATCATAGAAATTTATCTAGAATTGGAGCAGTACAATTGTTCATGTAATTTAAGTCTATGAAAAAAAAAATTGATAAATTATTTTTTAAAACCAAAATAATTTCAAAAGGCAGGTACAATTACTGCTCTTTGGGGCTTTTTTCAGCCATTTCCCTCCTCTCCTGCTTTTCTTCTTTGCTGTTCAGCTACCTCCAGGGCATCTTTTTCCTCATCCACCCATTCCCTGTTGCTGTATTCTTTTTTATCTTTGTTTTACTGTTCTGTTGCAGTCTGGTGCAGCATTTCCAGCTCCTTTGATTTTCTTAAACAAACTGCACTGCAAAAACAGTACCTATGTGCTGCAGATTTGATTTGAAGTCTAAGACCTCTCTGAGACCCCATTGTCCTTCAGCCTCGAGAACAGCAAATATTTTAAGGACATGCTGCTCAGCAGCTGTAGCTTTTTCTCTCTTATGACTGGTCAGCAGGATTTTCCCTCTAGACTTGAATCTGTAGGCTCATAAACTCTTTTATAAAGTGTCTGGCATCTGCTTGCAGGAAGGTGATTCAGGGATAAGCAAAACTGGCTCTGGTAAATGAGATTATTCATAGGTGGGTTTAATAAATGACCTTGTATGTCGAATAGCAGATGTAATTAATTGTGCTTTTCCTAACAGTGGAAGTATTTCAGCAGCAGAAAACCTATTCACATCCACATGAGTGCAGACATATTTGGGGTGCTGCTGCTAATTTTCAATCAGAGCAGTTTCCCTGGTAATTTTAATAACATTGCCAGAGAGCTCATGGGGAATTCAAGGTGAACAAGCAGATCTGCACATGGCAGAAGCTGCAGCATATCCCAGCACAGCCCCTTTGCCTTGGCTCTGAAAGCAAGCAGGTGACACAGGCCAGAGTAATCTATTACCTGTCAGAGACCAGATGTTGCCCAGGACCTGCTGCTGCCAGCCAGGCCAGAGTGGGTTTGTGCACATGTGAGGAAGAGGAAAGCTGAGCAAAGCAGTGGAGCTGGGGACCTCAGCCAAGAGATCCAAGAGCCCCAGGATCTGTGTGAGGTGCTCTTCTGTGTTGTGAGACAAGGTGTGGTGTCTACTGTCTTTCTGCCAAAAGGTTGAAGGGTCTCTCTGCAGGAGATGATCCATCAGGAGGGACTGTGAGATGAAGTGAAAATATTTTTCTAGCATCCTGTAGATACTTATTCTGGTTGCCTCCCTCTTGCTGTGCCTTTGCTTACAGATTTAGTATTAACAGTGGCAGTAATATTGGGGTTGTCTGGCAGTGGGGGATGTACACAGTCCCAGTGTCTTAGAACAATTTGATTCAACAAAATTGGGCAGGCAGTGCCATTGGCAAGCTGACTCTAGTGGGATTGACATCCAGTTTGTCAGCAGCAAGTGTGGCTTGATGGCTCCTGCAGACCTGACCTTTGCTGCAGGAAATATTGAACAATGGCCATTTGGGGATCAGGGTGCTTTGCAGAGGTAGTCACCTTGCAAAACCTAATACAAGGAAGTTTTAGCAATTCTTTAGATGACACAGAGAAGCAGTACTGGTTTATATGTTTGCATATGAAGATAAATTTGGACTAATCTGTGTATAAAAGCACCAGTCAGGCAAAATGCAGAATGCAGCCTGAATTAGACTTAAAAGCCACCAAATCCATCAAGCAAGAAGAAAAAAAATGGTGGGGATTTTATGGTCAAAAAGCCAATTAAAGCTTTACAGAGCTTATAGAAGAGATTTAAGCTTAAAACCTCTATGAAAGCTTGCAGAACATATGCCAAAGCAGAAAATTAGCAACAGTTTGCAACCGGTAATTCTTTTATCCAGAGTGAACTCTGTCATCTTAAATTGTTAGTGTTTATAATCTGAATCGACCATACTTGTTTGAAAGAAAAAGCCGAGGTGGAGTAGATAATGGGGAATACAAAAATAACTGCATGTGGCCAAGCAGCCAAAATAAGTAATCCAGTTTTATTCCTCTTCATGCACAGCAAAAGCATGATTAATATTAATAGCAAAACAGTATCTGGCAAATAGAAGCATTTAGCAACCAAGTCTGTTGGAAAAGAAAGTGTCTCAGGAACCTTGCACTGTATCTGTGATACACTGTAAATTTTTCTAAGGTTTGGATTCTAAATAATGTTAGTTATACAGCTGGAAAAACATAAAGTTCATGTGAATTCTGACAAATACCAGGTTTATAGGTATCTGGGTCAAATTGATCTCCTGCTGGATTTGTTAGGATGCATCAGTAATACAGACTCTTTGTTGAAACTGGCATTGATCTACATGAGTTGGGGGGAAGTTTTTCTGAAATGCTTTCCATTTGTCCTTAATAGTTTTTCTTAGCAACAATCATTACAAAACCTCAGATGATAAGGCCAGAATTATTATCTCAGTATTGTCTTATTCCATTTTATCTGATTCTGCCATTCACTTTTATCTTTTTATTACTAAAATACTTGACTATTCTCAGGAGCTAAATGTTTAAAATTGAATGTACTTTTAAATGTTTGTTTCTATTTGCCAGCTGAATTTAACTTTTAAATAATCCATTTAAAAAATCCCTTGATTCATACTAGTTCTATAGATTTTGGTGGGAGATAGACTTAGAAGCTTGATTTCTAATTATTTCAGTTATTGTTTTTAGAAGGAAAAGGAAAGACTCAGATTCAGAAAATTATTTAATGGAAGTGTGACTGAGATAGCACAGCCAAGAATGAATCTGGTATCTAGAGACAGTTATGAATGGCCCAGACTGTGGAAGGTCAGACATCAAGGATCTTCTTGGGGGAAAAAAACCAAAACAAGCCAGCAGAAAATTCTGGTTCTGCTAAAATATTCTCCCTTTTAGAGCTGGAAATGTGTCTGGGATTTATGAATCTCGGTATTTCTTAAAGTTAAAAAATAACTATCAAAACCTGTGCTTCATGCTTATTAGCCTATGCTAACCACATGTCTGATGTTGATTCTTCCTCTAGTTCAAGTTTTACCTGGTGTGAGTAAAGTTTCAGTAGGATGCTGTAAGATTATTTTTTCTCCTTGGTCTCACTTTAGAAGTAGCAAAATCTAGAGAAATTATAACTTCAAATAAAATTACAAAGACAGAAAAGTGGAGTAATTTGCAAATGGTAGAATTTAAGTTGCCTGTAGAACCTGGATGTGACCCAGTTTGTGTAGGTGGAGCCATCAGAGTTTCTGAATCCAGGCCACTGCAGCCTCTGTAGCCAGTCAGTAGCTGGTTAGGTCAATCTTCGCCACGTGCTTTTACTCACCATTGGCCATAAGAAAACTTTTGGTCCTGTATTGACCCTCCAAAAAAATTAGATTGAAAAGGACGCTGCTCATGTTTTGGGTTCTGCAGTTGCTAAAACTTTTTAGCTACATCTTCCCTAAACCATTTCACAAAGGAGGGACAAAACTGTGTTGTTATTCTGGACACAGAGTGCGGCATGTCAGAAGACACATCACTCAGCCATGTGAGAGTCAAGGGTTGCTGGGAATCCCCATGCTCCACCCAGATATACAGAAGGTTTGGTCTGTAACCATTCTCCAAGGAAATGGGGCAGAACCCTGTTAGACTTGCCAGGAGGAGAACAATCAGCTAAACTAGGAGAGACTCGGAGCAGGGCTCTGCCAGCGC
Organism: Passer montanus; assembly: GCF_014805655.1. NCBI lineage: Eukaryota > Metazoa > Chordata > Aves > Passeriformes > Passeridae > Passer > Passer montanus. The sequence continues at coordinate 9,070,127 of NW_024366591.1, forward strand.
CCACCACACAGCTCTTTGTCACATCTGCCTGTTGCTCCAGGACAGGAATAAACTGCAGCCACCATTGCAAATGCTCCAGGTAGGAGGTTTAACAGTGTCATTATACCTACTGAAGAGGTGTCTGACTTTCTCACCACCCACCTGGCCACCTGCAGGATGGAAAGCTAGCAGCTCTGTGGGGCCTGCAGGCCTGCATTCAGAAGAAGGTGACTCATGGCATTTATACAGCAATGGATATAAATTCATATCTCTATCCCAAAGTGCCGCTACAACTGTGAGCTCTGGGAGGAGCTGACATTGCAGCAGGCTTCCAGCAGCCTCCTTGTACCTTCTGCTTTATATTCCTTTGTGGTTTATCTGGTACAGATAGAGCTGTTGCTGCAGGGTCACTGTAACAAAATGGAGTTTCTCTTATGTGGCACTGCTTGAAGCTTGCTTACATCTCTGTACTGATTGCTGCATTGTTTTATCAAAATGGAGTTTCTCTTATGTGGCACTGCTTGAAGCTTGCTTACATCTCTGTACTGATTGCTGCATTGTTTTATCAAAATGGAGTTTCTCTTATGTGGCACTGCTTGAAGCTTGCTTACATCTCTGTACTGACTGCTGCATTGTTTTATTATTTTTATCCATGATTACATGATTTTTTTATGAATAGACAGAAGAACATGCTTTCTTATTTACATTATCTTTGTGAATAAAGCCAGTTTTCAGCCTTACAATTATTCTTCAACCTAATGTGTTCATAGTAATACTGTTACCTTGCATGTGAACCAAATGTTGATCATTCAGATTTTTACTTCCTCTTTGGAAGGCAATTTTAGAATTTTCCATGTTGCTTTGTTGCCTTTTCCAAAGTCAAGCTAGAGATTTTCTAAGTCTAACTAGGTTTGATACAAGTTGTAGGAAGTGGTTTTGTGGTTAGAGATGGTTTTAAATGCAACTTGTTTGTTTCAGACCACAACAAATTCAAAAATCCTTCTGATACTCCATGTGACCCTGTTAGGAAAAGAAATGTATTGTGTAGAAGTCAAGCAATGTATGTGAACAGTCATAAATGCAGACTTGAAAGTGCAGTTCCTCAGAAGATTTTTTTAAACTGAGGTTTCTTCCTGCCTTATGGTTGTCAATGTAGTAATTATTCTATAAGTGTAATAGTTGAGTAAGATTTGGAACAATTTTACATTTCTGAAGTTTGAGGTTGTCACTAAAGAAGTAACTGAATACACAATGGTGTGTTTTTGTATTTAAATAAAAGAATCTATGAACTTCTTACCTTATGCTGAATAATTATTTTTTCATGTGTATATATGGATAGAAAGGAGAACAAGACAACCTCTTAAATGCTTATCCCTCTCTTGCAACTTATTAAGTTCACTTTGCAGACAAATTTCTTAGATTTTCTTGTTATGTAAACAAAGATAACACAGAAATTGAAGGTTTTTTTAAGAGGTAAAACTTTATTATCTTGTTGAATAAGAGGACGGTGAGTACTGTGTCTATGAAATTTACAGATGATGTAGAGTTATGACTTATTATGGGGAGAGAGAATAGGATAGGAGTGAAAAAACAAAATCCTCCTTGAAAAATGCAGGGTAATACAATGAGGAATTTCAAGATGAATGAGGCAGAAGCTGTAATTTATCAGATGAGATTAAGGTGTTTACTCATGAGCACATTTGTGAATATGTTGCATTAGTCAGAACATGCCTGAAGCTTTTATGACCTCTTAAGACAAGGAAAGTATTAAGAATATTTTTCTAGATTACCGGTATTTTGATGTTTTATGAGGAAATTATTTCCACCATGTTTTCTTAAATGTGTATGAATGATAATATGAGTGCAGACACACTGGTAAATAGCAGAGTTTATGCTCCAGATTATCTCAGTTTTCCTTGTCTGGGATTCAGTCTGGAATAAATTACAACTGGAGAGATTTTTGGGCTCTCATATTAGCATTCCCTAAACCACTGCATATGTTGCAAAAGCAATATAGACTGCAATATGTTTATGCTGTGTTTGCAGTCATCATCTGGAAAGCTCCAAGAACAAAACCAGACTTTAGATCCACTGTTTGGCCATTCCAGACAGTGTTGTGAAGAAGCTGGGGGTAGTGGCTCCAGTATGAAACCTCTGTTTATGCAGCACCCCACCCACACTGGGTCTGACTCTTCTCTTGTACTAGTGTTCATAAACATCCCTGCTTACAAGATTCTCCAACAAAATATTTTAAAGAGTAGCAGACTTATATTGTGCATCTCATCTCAACCTCCAGTGAAACTTCCATTTAGTGTAAACATCAGCCAAGTATGACAGCCTTCTTCCTGTGAAGATGATGATAAATTCTGACTTCAGGGGCAAATACAGCTCAGTTATAGTCAATGGCAAAACTCCAACTGACTTGAGCGGAACTACTATTTGGCCCTCGGTGTTCATCACATCTCTAACTAACTAAGGACAGAGTAAAGCCTGGAAATCCATGTGTTTATACTTTGCAGTTGTTCCTCAGATAATTTTCTGTCAGCTCCTTAAAGCTCTCTGTGTTTTTTTTCAGCTCAGGAACTTGAATTGCTGCCACATTCATGCTTGGAAAATCTCAAGACTTTCAGTGTAGTCGTACCTACATTGAAAAATGAGTATGTGGCTCATATTGGTACAGCCACAGGTGTTTATTTTAGCAGTTAAGGCATGTTCTTAATTTTTCTTCATTCTACCTGCCTTGCAAAGTGTATTAACAATAGAGCAGGTATGCATCCTTCCCTCTGTTGCTGTCATCAACATCTTCCTTTTCCTCTTCTGTAAAATCTCCCTCAGAACTTCAGTTGATGGTTCACAAGCACCTTTAAACTGGATGAGGTAATGACAAGGACATTGCACTATGTCAGTGTGGCTCAGACTTTGCCAGCAGAACCTTGGAAGGGAGACAGACATGGGATGCTCCCCGCCACCACTGTCTTCACTTCAGGACTGCAGAAGCAAGTGTGTCTGAGCTGGCACTTGAGGAGGTCATGTATGTACTTTGGAACTCTTGTTTCTTGCACTCTGTGTCTGCATATGGCTCAGAGCAAGCCATGCCATGCATGTAATCAGGGGGCTGGAAACAGACTTTGAAAGGAGAACTGGAGACTTCACTTTGACCGCAGGAGTTCAGAAACTTAGGGCACTAAACATACCATGTGAAATTAGACACACAGTTCCTTTGTTCCAGGTTGAGTTTTGGTAGCAGCTGGAAATTATTTTTCATTAGCAAGCCAGATAACCTTCATTCCATCTGTACAGAACACAGCTTGTTACCTTTCACTTTTAACAATTACCTTAAACATTTTTGCTAAATGATTTTCATAAAAAGATTTTAATATCAACCTATACAGGAATGTGACTGACAAGACTGTCATCTTTAAATGCCATTAGAGATGCTTGCAAAGAACCCATTTTATTCTGACTACTTGGATATAGGTAAGAAGAAATTAAGATTTTTTTTTTCCTTCAGAGAGTGTATTTTTTTGAAGATTGCAAATAGATGAAGAAATTCCCATTCAATCATGGTTGGCTTCAATGATATAAGTCTCTTGACTTGCAACCCTAGAAAGCCATGGATTATGTTTTGTTTATCAATGTTTTTCTCAAATTACCATCCCAAATTTGGAAGTATAACTTGATAAAAAAACAAACTAACAGAACCCCTCCATGCAACAAGCAAATCCCAAACATAAACAAAACCTACACAAAACAAGAAAGGAAAATCCCAAATCTTTGTCCCATCTTGGTGTGGTCCATTTGCCTCTGACTTGCATTTATAACTTAATTTTTTCAACAATTGGTGTAGCAGGCACAAGGCCTGCAAGACCTTGGCGATCAGAAGCCTGAGCTAGGAAATACCAAAGTCAGCATGACTAAGGTTTTAGAAACCCCCCTCTTCCGCCTTTTCGGACCCTGTTTATCTCCCTGTATATCCATAGGTTACTTTCACTTTTCCCTTGACCCTTACTATTGGACAGTTTTCAATCCCCCTGTAGGGTATAAAAACCCCTCACTCTGCCCGGTTCGGCAGAGGAGAGCTGTCACTGGACCCTGCGCGGAGACCCCAATAAAGAACCTTGCGGAACCCATACAGCGCTGCTCTCTCTCTCTCTCTGCGTCTGCTGCGGCGATACCTAGGGCGACAGCACCAGGCATGCTAAAAGAGCTGAAATCACAAAAGAGCTGAGCTGCAAATCACTATAGCTTGTCTGGGTTGCCTGAGCCCCCCGCTGAGCTATCCTGGCCCTCCGCTGAGCTATCCTGGCCGGCCGGCATTCCCCGCTGGGCTTCTGCCCTGGGGGTAATACCCAGCCATAAATTGGAGCATATAAGGAAGGACCATTTAAATACTGGATATCATTGTGACCTCTGCTAGAAAGTCTGGAGAGAACAAATATCAATTAAGGGCGGGGAAGAATATGGCAGCAAATGATTGCTTAGGATGTTGAAATATTGCAAAGAGAATAAAGAATCCTGTTTTTCTAAACTGAGTCTGGGGAAAAAAGGTGCTTTAGAGAAGTTTGAGAGAAAGAGGCCTAAGGACACCTTTTGACATAACTTTGCCCTTACTTGAAACACTTTCTGCCTTGGGTATATTATTTCCAAATCTCCCCATCTTCTCCTCTTTCAAACCAGTCCACTGAACTACCAGCCATGCTAAGTCTCACTGTCAAATTTTTGAAAAGTGTACACAGTGGATTTCCATATATGTTTGCTGTGCTTTTTACAGGTTGAACTTGTGGGATAGTAAAAAGAATTGAGTGAAAGCATAAGCAAGGAGAGAGTTTCAATAGGTAAAAGTATGTATGAATGGAGATTTGTGGTTGGAAGTGAACACTAAAGGAAAGTGAGAGGATAAGAACTAGATAGATGCATAGCAGTACAACAGGAAAACTGTTGAGGTGAAAATGCAGTAAAGGGGTCTTGATTACTGTAATTCTTGTTGTATAGCAGTGAGGCTGAGAATGAAAACAATTTCTTCCAATTTATGGAAGAAAATATTCTGGTTTCTACCCCCATGTTGTCTCCTCTTGCTCTCAGTCTCTGTGATACCACTAGTGTCTATGTGACACTGTGAAAGCATGGCAGGAGCTGAGCCCAGGAAATGCAGCTCCAACCCTGACCATTTAGGTATAATTTCTAGAGAGCTCTGAGATTAAGAAAACAGAAAACTGAAAGTGTTCAGTTCAGTGGAAGCTGTAGAATCAGTGGAGGAATTAATTGGAAATTAAAAGAGAAGTAGATGAGAAAAGTTATTTGTAGGCAAGTCATGCATTAATCTAGCCATGCTTCAGTTTTGGATGATAGTTTGAAATCTGTGAGGAAACAGCAGGAAGAGGATCTTCAAAGTGAGAGCTTGACTTAGCACCAGAAATGAAGAAGCTTTGTAAATTGTTAGCCCAAAGATAGGGCACTTGCAGATTAAGGGCTGAATTACAGATTTTGGGGAAGTTCACAGGAAGGGAAGACACATCAAAGTTTATTCATTATTAGATCAGTGATTTTAAGCATTATAGTTCACTTGGCTGTCATTGGCAGACATCAGGTTGGTTTATTACTCTTCCTTTTGATGGGCACTGCAGTGCCACTAGGACAGGTTTACTATCTCTCTTTATCCATATGTTCCCATACAGAGAAGCTATCCAGATTGTGTCAGCATCATTTTTTATATGATAATTACTTTTAAATTTTGCTAAAATCTTAAGGTGCTAGAATGAAAAATACTATTTGTTTGAATAGCTGAAGATTTCTAACATACAATTATGGATTACTTCAGTCTTTTTGCATAATACTGTTTATATTTGTTCAGTTTCTGGATAAGTCTTACTAAATGAGTTTCTTTCAAGACTTGACAGTGATAGATATATTGTAAATGTTAACATAGACAAATGATAAATGTATTAAGAACAAACTATTTTTTCAATAGGGATCTGTCTTCTTCCTGAGAGTATTTCTCATGTACCTAACTATCCAAGATTTTCAGTCGTCCTTAACCTTTTTAAAATCATCTTGTGTATATGATGTCCTTTGAGTGCTTTATTTCTTCTTCTTCTTCTTTTTTTTTTTTGAAAACTGATGTCTTTGACTGCTTTGGCAATCTTTGTTCGTCTGTTTGTCTGTTTGCTATAACTCTAAAATTATATTGCTGTAGCAATACAGAGGGAGAGAGATAGGTTGTAGGTTGTGCAAACCTGTCAACTTTTTTCTGACTCACTGTAAGGCTATTGTAGAAAATCCTAGGTAGATCTAATTCTAACTTATTTCTTGGAGTGGCTATTATCAGATATTTTGAGAACAAGGTAAGAACACGACACACATAAAATAGGGGTTTCCTGGTAAGGAATTACTTCTCTGTTCTTGGAATTCATTTGCTTAGGGTCTTAGGATTTCATAGTGAAGAAGAGTACACCAGTTCCCCACCTACATGATATAAGACTGTATTTTTTATTATCTAACTCATTGTGGGAATTTTGTTCATTTTGTCAGGCTTTTTTTCTCTCTACTTAAAATGACTCCTTAGAGACTTCCAAGTGGCATTCTTCTCCCTGTCACATTTCTCTTGCCATTGACTTATTCTCTTGCTTCCAGCATAGGCAAAATTTCAACCAATTTTGTCGTTTTTTCCTTCCATATAATAACTGATGTAGCAAACAATGTCCACACAGCTCTGAGAGTATGGTTTAAGTTGCATGACTGCAAAGATTTTCAGAAATGGAAGTTCACATATTTTTGCTATAACTTAAAGGCTGTTTTCTTCAGATTTTATTTTACTGTTTCCTGTCAACAGACTGTTTTTTTGCCTTCATCTCTCTTTAGTAGGTACTAAGTTTTGGGAGAAAGTAAACAGAAGAAAGTTAGTGCAAAAAATGCCTATACATTCTTTTTAGAACATTATATTTTTTAATTAATTTGTTCTCTTTCTTCTGTAACTTCTCATCTAGAGTACTTCTTCTGTGATGTAGCTTCCATATCTTTAGCCAAAGGCAAAAGCCTAACTGATGTCTTGAAAATAAATAATTGCTGCTCTCTGGATTAGCTACATCATATCAGGAAATAGTCATCTGATTTAATATTTAGATATTAAATGTAAATGCTCCTGGATAGTAAATGTATATAAAGGAATAACCAATATAACTCAGAATTTAGCTTCTGGGAAAAACATAAAAACATTAATTTTATTGTATAGGATATGTCTGAATGTGTTTGATGTCTTACTTCTTTAAATGTTGACTTGTGCTTTCTCTTTTTTTTTTAAATTATGTTCAGTAGTTCTGTGTTAGCCCAGATTTGAGGGAGCAAAGGCATGTGCATGCAATGCAGAGTATAATGATCCTTGAGGAAGTGTGTTGAGTACAAGAAGAACTGTACTAGGTCATATCAAAGGCCCAGGTGCTTCAGCACCTTTGCTCCATCAGTGACTGTGAAGTGTTTTCTAAGGAGGTCTAAGATCAGGACAAGCCCATCCTGACACCCATTTCTAATACTGCATCCAATATCTGCAGCTCAGGGACTTCCTGGATAAGATGTTGCTCCACTCAGTATAACGAAGGCTTAAAATAAACATAGATGTAATTTGAAGCCCATTTTTTTTACCATTATTGTTTAAAATGCTTTTAATATAAGGGATAATCAGCATCCTTATTTTGAACATAAATATTTTTATTTTATCTGTGGCTGAAAAAGAAAAGTGTAAACTATAATTGTGTTATTAAGCACAATATCAGGCCATTTCAAAATGAAGATTGCATTACCGTAAAAGAAGTACTGCTATTCCTTTGTCTAGAGTATACTCTTTGGTTGCATGTGTCATTGGAAGTTGGGCAAACTGAACATAAAAATCTTCTTCCCCTTAGAATATATTTCAGCACAGACCATTTCACATTCCCACTCTTTGTTTTGCTGTATCTACAGAAGTGTCCATTATTGTGAGGAATCTCACCACATCTGCAAGTAGTTTTCAAGCTTTTGAACTCTCTCAGACCACTTCATGTATTAGTTGCATTCAGATTTGCCATACTGATTTTATTTTTGTAAACTGGTGCACGACATCTTTAAAAAACCCCAAACAAACCCTTGATGTTCTTTGATGAACTGCTAGGTTGCCTTTTGTTATGAAGTTTGCCTTGAAAGGAAAGGATGAAAAACATATATTAACCCTTCCTGATGAAAAGCAAGAGACCATACAATATTTCCCCTCTTATGCCCAAGTATCTAGGCACATGAATATGCCCTGGCATCCTCCTTGCTTCCATAGGACTCAACATCAAAGCAACTCACCTCTGCTTCTAGGACCACTTGTTTTTTAGTATTAAACACCCCAGTGTAGGTTGGAACATTTTGTATGTTTGGGAAGAAGAAGAAAAAAGTGAATTTCAATAATCTCTGGAATCCTAATATCTGTCCTCCTGTGCACTGGCTCTCTGGCCATCTTTCTTCTGTGTTTCAAGGATACACAGCTCTGTTTCCCACAGCATGTTACCTTTTTACAAGTAGGAATGGCAAATCCACACGTTGACTCCAGATCTGTCTGTAAGTCAAGGTCAGGGCACTCCACTGGGCTGTGTCCTGGGAAGTCATCTCACCCTGGCAGTGCTAAGTGCAGTAACAGGAGCCACAGGGAGCCAATGCCAGCTCCTGATGTGTCCTCTCCTCCCTTGCAGTTGCTGAACTGCCTCATTTCAGGGACTGTGCTAACCTCTGTGCCCCATTCTGTTACTGCTCTCCCTCTCTATGGACCGGGTTTGGATTCTGCTCTGGCAGCCCAGCATCATCCTATCTAGCATCTTTTGGTGAAGCAAGCCCTAAATTTATCAACTCTATTTCAACTCTTAAAGCAGAGAAGTGCAAGTTAAACACATTTTAAAGCCTTTTTGCAATGTCAAACGTGTTGCTGTGATTAAGCGAAGTATTTGTGCGAACGTATGGTATCTCATGAATCATTCAAATAGCTGATAATGGACAATCTGTATTCTGTAGTTTGATCACAGACTTATTTTTTTGCAATTCTTAGGGATGAAATGTGAACTCTGCTGGTACAGACTGTGTCTCATCCTTGTCGATAATAAAGGAGCTAAAAAAAATCAGACATCTTATTAATTTAAATTTCCAGGAATCAAAAATAAGGTGAAGCCTTTTCATTATGCATGAAGAAAATGTAGTAAGCATCCATCTCTCATCCAGCCGACTTGTCTTTTCTGCTGAACTGATTTTGTGGTGGGTTGACCTTGGCTGCACACCAGGAATCCACCAAAGCCCCTCAATTACTACCCCTCCTGAGCTGGACAAGAGAGATTGTTACTAAATTGTACACTTCCTAGGCAGCCAAAATGAAACCAAACCAAACCAAACAAAACAAAACAAAAAACCCCAAACAAAACAAAACAAAAACAAACAAACAAAAAAACAAAAAAAAACAAAACCAACCCACCCAAAAAAAACCAAAATAAAACAAACAAAAAAAAACAACAAAAAACCAAACCCAAAAAGCAAGCAAATAACATCTGAGCAGTATTTTTTTATTGTTGGTTGGAGAGTTTAGTCAAAACAGGAGGAACTGTACTGTGCAGTTACAGACCACTTTCTAGTGCCCACCCCAGCCACAAAATTCCCTCCCAAGAAGTGAAAGCCCTGGGAGATGCTATTTTGGTTTTCATACAAAATCCTTTTTACCGTCACTTCCACACAAAATGCACAACTATGTAATGTATAACTTTATACATCAAGTAACTGCTCCTTCCCAGCTGATGCAGTCAAGTTCCTGTTAAGCCCAGGTTTGTTGCTTCCTCCATTTATGTCCACAGAGCAGTCTGGCTTGCACCTCCCTGGGCAGTTGTGCTCAGGGAAAGAGGGCAGAGAATCATGATTCACTTTGACAGTGCCATAAAACTGAAACAATTGTTCTATACACACAGAGAATATCTGATTTACTTCATGCTTTTAGGTTTGTAACTCAGGAATCACTAAAATCTGCTTCCAAATGTTATATATGGATCAATTTACTTTTTTTGATCTATTTGTATTTTGTGAAAGCGCAGCCAAGACTGTACAATATCTGCATAATCCTCTTAATTCTCAATGCCACTATGAATTCAGAGGTTTCATATTCAATAGCATCACTTAACTACACTCAAAGCTATGTAATCATATATTGCTGTAAATTTCATCTTACTATGGAAAGGTGTTACTACAGACAGCTAAATTTTAATCACTAAAAATATTAATTTTAAAACTGTATCTTTGGTTAGACTTTTCTGAATAATTATGATTTTTACCAAAGAGGTATAAATCATAATTATGGGGTATCTCTCGTTAAGCACAGAAGTTAAATCATGGTGTACATTTTACTCCAGTGGGCTCATTCCCATTTTTAAAGGAAGTCACTCATGGCAGTATACTTCAGAAGATCCTACTGTGCTGTTTATAAAACAATTCCTAAGCATGTTCCTAATAGTTAATTCCTAATTGTTCAGATCATTTTCACAGAGAAACTTCTGCACTGGATTATCATCTGTGTTTTCCCTGCAATTCTGTAGAGAAGCACAAAAATCATCTCATGGGTTTCCTCTTGAGTATGGTCTTCTTTCAAATTGCAGCAGTTGTAACAAGTATGTAAAAGTTGGTGTAGGTTGCGTATATTCTCTTAATATTGACCTTCATGTAGTTGCTGGAATTTTTATTAAATTTTAAAAATAACATGGGGATAAAAAGCATAACAAACCCCAAGAAGACTCAGCTAGAAGTTGCTGGAGTCCACCTCTCAGTGACATCCATCTTGAGTTATCATACTTTCCTACCAGGGATCTGGAATGTGTCTTCATGTTTCTGCTGCTGTTCCAGTTGCCAGTGATAGCATAATCCATTGACCTTCCTCTTTTTTCTCAACTCCTTGGATCAGAGTGAAACAAGACTGGAAATTATAAAAGTTCAAAAAAAAGTATTGATCTTTCCTTTCTCTCCATGTTTCTATTGTACAAGATATTGTCTAAGATAATTTCCTTTCCTGCTCTGTGAAGTTCCTTTGTGTCTCTGAGGACACACTAATATAAATACATTCCTGTTTCTTAGCAGAGCAAGAAGGCCCAAGTTTGTAATTCTTTGCTAATCTAAGTGCCTGTTCTTAATTTTATTTTATATCCCATTATTATTGTAAATGCATTAGGGTAATTTTTTTTTTGTCTTTGTCCTGTATTGGCATTTTAAATGTTGATGTAAAGATACTGAGAGGGGAAACATCTGGCGCTTGGTGAACTGACTCTTCACAGCAGGATTTTTAACAAAAAAATCTGCACACTCCTTTCACCCTTGGAAGAAATCAGTAGTTTTTATTTGTGTAGGAGAAGTGACCAAGTGTCCTCAGCACAAGAGTTGAGCACCCTTTAATCTTCTACTCAGAAGTGCACTTTTCAGATCAAGAGAAATTTGCTTGAGCTATTGCTGGCTAAATTTTCATCTTTGAAGTTATAGAAAAGGGAAATCTTTACTGGAGCGGTTGGGATCATGAGATTTATTCTGTGTCAATTGTTTACCTGAAAAATGATGTGGGAAGTCTCTTGCTAAAGTTAATTTGGTCCAAGAATTTAATTTTCAGCCAGATGGCCAAAGTTATTCCACCCATTAGTGTGATAACCATGAAGTAACACTTCTCTACCCATTCTGCATGATGGCTCTTTCATCACCAATCTCCTGAAACTTGTATTACTTATTCTTTAAATTTGTGATTGTATGTATAAGCTTGCTTAATATATTGATGCATGGTTTACCTGTGAGTGCCTCCCATGTTAGGAGAATCCTTATGAGCTGCACTGGGATACCCAATAACATTAACAGCTGAAGATCATAGTGCAGAAATGAAGTTCAGAGTGGAAGAAATAGCAACCCTGTCCCCCCTTCACTCTTTTCCTCAATACATCCGTGTCAATTAAGGGTCTATTTAATAAACTTCTCTGTCAAACAGCCTCCAAAACCCTTATTTCATTAAACACTGAAGTAGCGTAGAGCTGTCTCTTGATTTATACTGTTATTCAAAACATATTCACTTCCAGATTACATTAAAATGTATTTATTAGTGAAATTAGTGTTCTGAAATGTGAGTCCAGGAGGTACAACCTTCAAGTGAGTTGGCTTGATATCAAGCAATTTCTTTAAGCTGTATAAGTAGTTAAGCTGTCAGAATCCAAACCAATGTATGCAGTTATCCACTTCGAACTGTGAGAAAGATGTGTGTACAGAAAACATCTCTCTTAGAAAAAGCAGTTGTGTAACTGGATTTTTAATTTTTACTGGAAAATGGAAACACCAGTACTTGTAGGAAATACCCTTCATTTTGATAATTTGAGTTTTTCTTGGGACATCAGAAAAGTTATTCGGTGTCACAATGTAGTATCAGAACTTTCAGCTGCTCAAAGCTGTAAGAAAATGCTTAATACTTTACAGTATTTTAAACCTTTTCTTAAAATATTTTCTTTTTGCATACAGACATCATTGCATCAATACAAAATATTTGAAAAGCAACTTAAAAATACTAATTTGTTTTACGGGAAATCATTGAATTGTTGATAATAGTTGCCAATATCGTGATTAGTAATTTTACTTGAAGGGCAATGTCATTATTCCAATTTACTTTATGAGACAACTTTGTAATGGTGAAAGTTAATTTCTAATCCTGGTTTATCTTAGACTACTGCCTAATATTTAGAAAATAAGCCATTGAAATGTCTGAAGGTTTTCTACTTAACTGCATAATATAAGTTTATTTCTCTCAAGTGACTGAATTAAAGAAAAGAAAGTAATTCAAGATAATTTTTTTTAATATCTGTGTACTTTTTAAGTTCTTCTATTAATTTGGCTTGTCCTAGGTTAAATTTAAAAAACAGAAGTAAAAAAACACTTCTCTTGATAATTTTTTACTTTCATGTGGCTCTACTTTGGAAAAATTATATAAGCTTAAAAGCTGTATTTTTTGCAAAAATATTTTCCTACAAGTAGGGATTTCCTAAATATTTTTTATCTTAGAAGTATATTATATACAACTTTGCAGTCTGTCATGTTTTTCTCAATTTGCTAATGTCACAAGTTCAACTAACAATGAAGGTCACTTGTAATCAAAGGTAATGAAGGAGAAAATTTACTTCTCTTTTATTCAGAATGTGCCTCCTTTACATATATGATTTATAAGAAGATTACTGTGTGCATTTGATCATTTTCCATTCTGATTTATGGTATATTTTTACAAAATAAATGGGGAAGAGGGAGAAAAAGAGAAAATAAATAGTACAACTGTAGATACTACCCAGAGGAATTAGACTTATATTGTAGCTAGCGGGTTATTTTGTGTTTCTCTTTCTTTGTAGAAATAGCAGTAAGATTTCAAAATCCTCCTTCCTTTAAAACTAGTCTATATTTCAACATTTTTATCTGTTTTTCCAAAAGAGTTTTCTTCTTGTATATTTTTTATTTCAAAAGCTTGCCAGAATGTGTTCATGCATTTTGTAATGGTTACGCATTCTGCAGTATGAGGAAGCTGAGAGTCTGATGAACCTAGATACATGTTCCTATGGATGTCCCAGGCTTTATCCAGTTGTTAATAATGGATCAGAGGAAGATATATTTATAATGCACAGCACAACTACATGTTGCTTAACTATGCAGGTTTGGGTAGTTTTTCAGCTGGAGTTTTGTTGAGGATGAGCTGGCTACCTCCTAACCTGAAAGGTACTGAGGGGCTACTTCTAGGCAATGCAAAAAGCAGTAGAAATTGTGCTGTACCTTTTGAATGAAAAACTGAAGTAATATTTTTTTTCCTCAGGCTGATAATTTAGGCAGTTTCTAATCTCTGTGAGCTCATAAATATGATTTCTCTAGGTGCCATTTGGTGCAGGAGCATCTGGTCTTTGCAGTGTTCATGGTGTACGAGTCTGTGTCTCTTGTTTAAATTTCAGCTGTATACTTTGCCTTGGAGGTGGGGTTGTGTGTATGTGTGCAGGTGCTGCTTTGAAGTTAGGACAGGGAAGGGGAGAGCTCAGTCAATCTTCTTGAACTCTCCTGCTATGGATGGCATGTTGTTGACACCTTGGTGGTTCAGCTTACCTGGGCAGTAGCCTTATAAACTCCTAGGGAACTTCCTGAAAAGTTTGGGGGTTAGGACTAAACTTCCAAAACCCCATTTCTGATTTTTTTGATCTGTTTTTGGTTTTTAACTGGTTGTCCACTGCATCAAACTGGTTCAGTGGTCCATAGTTAGAAATGAAATGTTAAAATGTGCTATCTTTTCCAACATTTGCAGTGCTAAAGCCAAACAGAGCTGAAGAGGAATATTTTTCTGACTTAAAATGTATTTTGAAAAATGTCTGCTTTGAAGTTTGAAGTGTTAGAACAAGTCCTTGTCACAATGGATTAGTGAGCACGGAATATATCAAGCTGTCACCAGGGCGTTAGGACTCAAGAATGGCTGTGACAGTCCAGAGCAGAGATCTGTCCAGCATGGTTTCTTATCTCAGTGCCAGCAGCAGGCTTTGAGGGCAGAGTTGCAGACAGGGCGGGAATGCAGCTGTAGCTCCCCAGAGTATTCTCCCCAGCTCCTATGGTTTGTGGCTTAGGGAATTTTGAGTGTCATTGTCATTGGTTGCCTTTGGTAGGCAGTGTAAATGTGTCACTAAATGCTGCCTGGGCATTTGCCCTGCAAGGAAGCTTGCACGTGTATCAGGACAGAGCTGGTTACTCAGCCCGGTGTGCCCTGCAAGGGGTTAGGAGGCAGCAGGTCACTGAGCCTAGCCAACCACCATGGGGTCTGCATGCCTGGGCACTGTAGGGTTTATTTGACAATTCATGCTCATTGCTGAATTTTTAAGATTTTAAAGAAAAACTAGAAGTTAAAAAAAAAAAAAAAATAAAAGAAAGAAGAAGAAAAATAAAAGGATAAAATTGTATGCATAGATGTCACAGCTTTGTTTCCAGGACTTGAATCCTGGACCTTACCTACTTTATTAGATTCTGGTTGCTTGAACTTTCAGTGCCTCCGGAATGGCTCATTGTCTTCAGTATTGGACCCAGCAGTGGGACAAAGCACTGTGGGACACTTGGCCCCATAACTTGCTGCAAGCTTAGTGAAAAGGAAATCCCTGTGGAAGCTGAGCCATAGCAGGGTGAGAGCCAGCTGGCTGACTGGAAATGCCTGTGTTGTGGTGTGTTTTGGGGTTTTAATGGTTTGATCTGTAATATGTTAGATTTTCCTATGTTATGAAATGGTTTCTTCCATACCCCCCTGTCCACTTTCAAAAAAGGTTTCCTCCCAGAGTTGTTATCCCCATATTTTCCCGCCCTTTCTTATGCCAATCCTCATGTCAATCCCCTTCACCCCTCCCGTGCTTGTAAATCCTCCCTTGTCAGTCCTCTAAACCCAGCCCCTGCAGCTTGTCAATTATGGTTTGCTGTACACCTTTTACAAGAAAGTTCTGTGTCAGTTATGCTGTTTCCTTTCACCCATTTGTGCATTATGTATTCACCCCTCCCTCCTTCTTCCTCATTGGTGTTAGATTAATGTGAAACCACCCTGTGCTCCTCCTTGTTAACCTCTGGTTGGTTGTAGGCAGTCTCCTCCCTGAAGACTGCCCTCTTTGATAAGCTGTTGTCATCCCGGTCTCTGTGCTCTCTCCTGCGTCCTCCAAGGCTGTTTTGTTGTATCATCCTGCCATTTCTCCCTCAGGGGGTGTGTCACTCGGCATCCATGCGGAACCTCTCTGGGTGCCCACCTTTGGCCAGGCCAGGTGGAAGGGGAGGTTCCAGCTGAAAGGCCGAACCGCTCCCCTCGGCCCCAGCTAAAGGAGCTTGAGGTGGGGAGCGGCCGCTCAGTGGTGCCGCTTGGAGGAAAAGGGCTAAGCCGCTAGCCAGTTATGATTCCTGTCCTTTCTCCCGGGATACAGACCGCAGCGTCAGCTGGCGGGGTAGGTCTCGTGGTTGTGGTCACCTTAATAAGACAATTTTTAATAATTCTAACAGCGATGGAAATTAGGAATATAACCAAAAGTACTAAGTCAATGTCCTTGGTAAGAGAGGTTACCCATCCTGACAGTCCCCAGCCACTGAACAAGTTGGAAAACCAGTCCCGAGTTTCTTCTTTGACTTGCTTTATTAGATCTCTTATTTGGTTGATCGAGGCGTGGATGTTTTGGCTCTTGTTGGAGGTGTTGAAACAACACAGGCCGTCAAATTTCTTGGCATCCATGCCCGTGCGCGAGAAGTAGAAAGTCTGTGGCCGCTTGATTTTGCAGCGTCGCCTTCCTGGTCGCTTGCTCATCCTCTAGGAGGTCACGGAGTGTGCTGGAAGTTAAATTCGCTTGTTTTGCAACCCAGCACTTGAGGTGGCCTAAATCCCCGAGTGCCTTGGCTGCGGCAACCCAAGGTAAAAATGCCAACACTGCAGCCTTCACAGGTTTGGACCAAGTTACTGCCTCTGAATCGCAATGCTTGTCCAATTGCATCGCGTCATGTTTTACTCTTTGAGGAACCAAATTATTTAATTTAGACTGCCAAATTAAAATTTGGGTAGTGTTGGGTGAAAACAGGGACAGCTTCCCGATGGTACGTGGACCTTGTAGAAGGTGAGAGGGAATCCCTGCCCAGGTCCTCTACCCACAAATCAAAAATGTTCCCTTCGGGAGTTTCAAGGGCACCTGACACCTGACACTCACTGGACAGACGATTTTGGTGAGTGATTTCTTTGCACCACAATGCCGCTTGAAACTCCTTCCGGTATACCTTTACTAGTATACCTTTACTGAGATAGTAATGGGGCTTAAAATTAAACTGAATACAGAATGAGACTTTGGCAGAATCCTAGTAATTCAAATTGAGGAGGATCATTCTGGAGTGTGGACAATTCGGCTGACCACTTTTTCCACACAACCAGGGGTTGGTAAACGGAACATAAAGATGATAAATCATAGAGAGGTTTTTGTTAATCTGATCTTGGAGGGCCCAGATTTTTGCTGGATACTGATCAAATGTGAATGGGATCCCCACCCTGCAAGTTGACATAGGGTCATCCGCGGAGGCCATAGACAAACACAGATGGTCTCTTTGGAGCACACGGGCTAGGATGACCCAAACATTTTGCTTTGGCTGGGGCACAATCCATGCCTCGCTGGTCAAGAACTGGATCCACAGGATCCACATGGCAAGCTGTTTCCAAGCCATGTCTTTGGCTGAGCACCTCACAAAATACAAAACAGAA
This sequence comes from Passer montanus, assembly GCF_014805655.1. Taxonomy (NCBI): domain Eukaryota; kingdom Metazoa; phylum Chordata; class Aves; order Passeriformes; family Passeridae; genus Passer; species Passer montanus. The sequence goes on from NW_024366591.1 coordinate 9,087,375, forward strand.
AAGAAAGGATTATGAATGACATTAATATTGAGTTTTAAAGATAAAAGAAAGTACAAAGGTTTGGCTCTTCAGGGTTATTATGGTCTGAGTCTTCCTGATCTTTCTACTGCACTCACTTGCGATTGGAGGCAATCACTATATTGGATGGGTCATCACTTGGCGATCCCAGGGTAGTGGTAGGCCAATTCATTTTCTTGGGTGGTGAATAAGGTTTTCTATTTTTCCTTGGGACTCATTTCGAGCCAGAAGGCGTGGATATGCAAGCGTAACCACACCCCCAGATGACAAGATCAAAAGGCCCATGGGTCTGCCCCGACTACGGATCTTTCACTGACACTGGACATTTCTCCTCCCACTTCAACTCACTGTTTTGGTTGAAATTACGTACTGCTGGGGGGTTAAGGGTCTCAAAGGAGCAGTTCAGGAAATTCATAGTGAAAAGCGCCTTTGAGAGCCTCATATGTGGAGATAATAAGTTCTGATCTACCTGTGATGGTGTAAAGTTTTTTTCAAACTCTCATGAGTGCGCTCAATTATGGCCTGGCCAGTTGGGGAGTGTGGTATTCCAGTTTGATGTTCGTTTCCCCAGTCTTGCAGGAAATCAGCTACCATCCTAGAGGTAGAAGCTGGACCATTATCGGTTTTTATCATCGTTGGGACTCCCAACACAGAGAAGGCTTGCACTACATGGTGTAGTACATCTTTTGCCTTCTCCCCTGGGTGGGCCAAGGCATAGACCGCACCAGAAAAAGTGTCTACACTTTTTCAGCCTTCCAAATTCTGACACATGGGTGATATCAGTTTGCCATATTTCACACCAGAAAAAGTGTCTACACTCACAAGAACATACTTCAGCCTTCCAAATTCTGACACATGGGTGATATCAGTTTGCCATATTTCACCACCAAGGAGTCCGTGTGGGTTTACTCCTGCACTTAATGATGGCAATGCAGACCCTTGGGAGTGGGGGCATATAACTACAATGGCCTTAGCCTGATCATGTCGCAGGTGGAACTGACGGACCAGGCCTGGCACATTTTGATGAAATTGCTGATGGCTTGATTTCGCCCATTGGAAGGTGTTAAGTGTGCGCTCCAGTTGTAGAGGAGCAGCCAGAGCATCGGTTTTGCAGTTGCCATCTGCAATGAAACCAGGAAGTTCGATGTGTGACCTTACATGCATCACATAAAATGATTGCTCTTGGTGGGAGACCAGATGTACTAAGTTTGAGAGCAACTCAAAGATGACTAGGTTTGAGACCTACCATTGCATGCTCTGTCCTCTAGCACCACCCCAGCGATATTGGCGAAATCAGTGACCAGATTGAAAAGTTCCTGGAGCCTTTCGAAGGCTCTGACAACGGCATCCAGCTCAGCTACTTGAGGGGAACTATCAGCAATCTTAATGTTGGCCTGCCACCGATGAGTTTGGGGGGTCCTTCCAAGTTACTGCGGACTTGTGGGAACTCCCAGATGCATCTGTAAACACAGTCAGAGCCTTCAATGGCTTACAACTTTGGAGGTCTTGGGGGACCAAATGGAAGTTTGAAGTAAACAATCTGTCCTGGGTGGTGGACAGATACTTTTCCCCGTGAATGAGTGCAGGGCAAACTGGAGGTTCTCATGTTCTCTGTATAGATCTTCAAAGGTCTCTTTAGTTAATTTTCCAGTCGAGAGGTGCATTGGCAAGTGAATGCATTCAAAGTCACAACCAGCTAGCAACCGCACCCTTGTCCTGACCTTGCATACCAACTGGGCCATCAGCCCTTGTGGCCTGGTGATACTTTTGGGCAAAGCGTGGCCAAGGAACACCCATTCTGTGAGTAAGAGGGGGTCCCTCTGACCTTTGTCCCATTGAAATACCAGCCCATAAAGATGAGGAAGCTTTCCTAGAACAATAAAATTAAATAGGAGCTCTGGCCAGCAATGATGTGCTTGCGTGGTCTCAATAGCTTTTTGGACTTTTTCTAGTGCCATCCGCACCTCCTGGGTTAATTCCCTCGGGGCATCTATCTCCTCCTCACCTCTTAATAAACTGAAAAGTGGAGACAGATCATCAGTGGAGAGGCCCAGTCAAGGCCTCAGCCAGTTTAAAGATCCACACAGTTGGTGGATGTCCCTTAAAGTTTTTGGTTCATCTTTGGTGACTAACCGTTGTGGTGATATTGTGCAGTTAGTGACTTCCAAGCCTAGATACCGCCAGGGTGGCAGCCTCTGTACTTTATCATAATTTAGCTCAAATGCTACAGCTGACAGGGCCATAATAACATTATCAAGATCTTGGGTAAGTATGTTGTCATCAGGAGCACACACTAGTACATCATCCATATAGTGGCGGATAATGCACTCCGCTGCCCTGGTACGCACTGGGGATAGGATTCTTACGATGTACCACTGGCAGGTGGAAGGTGAGTTTTTCATACCCTGAGGAAGAACTCTCCAGTGGTAACGCCGTGTGGGAGCCTGTTGGTCGATGGAGGGAACTAAAAAGGCAAAACGTGGCGCATCATCTGGATGTGAGGTAATTTGGAAAGTAACAATCTTTATTATCTTTATTGTCAATAACAGCCAAATTCCAGTCTTGAGGGAGCATTGATGGGGATGGCATACCCGGTTGAAGAGACCCTGTGTCCTCAATTATTTCATTAATTTTTCTCAAATCATGGAGGAGCCGCTATTTGTCCCTCCCTGTCTTCTTGATAATGAAAACCGGAGAGTTCCAAGGGCTGTTGAACTCTACAATGTGGCCTTTAGCTAACTGCTTCTCCACGAGTTGAGTGAGCGCGCTTGATTTTTGTTTGTTCAGAGGCCACCGATCTACCCAAACTGGTGTTTCAGTGAGCCAATTTAATTTTTGGGTAGGGCACTCTGTTTCAGTGACCGCTACTGAAAATCCTGGGGGGTTAGTAGGTCTAATTTGTCTGCCCATTGGGACATGCAGTCTCTTCCCCGCAAGGTAAACCTGCTATTTAAAATGAATGGGCATATATTTGCCAATTTTCCTTCAGGTCCCGTAATTTGAACGATGCTCTTTGATCTTTGAGCTAGTTGAGTGCCCCCTACACCTTGGACTTTGCAATCCATGTTTTCAAGCTCCCATTGTGACAGCCGTTTGTGTGGCGGAACGACCGTCGCATCTGCCCCTGTGTCCATCATCCCTTGTAACTGTATTTTGTGCCCCTGGCTGTAAAGTCCACGCCAGATCAGAGGTTTTTCCTCTCCTACTACACTGCTGTAATAAATGGAGAGGTCCAGGTAATCCCACAGATCTTGTGGCATTGGTATGGCTTGGGTGATGACCTGGCCCTTTGGTAAGAAGAGGGAGGGATGAACACAGCGTATCAGGAGAATGAAATCCTCTGGGGTAGGTGGTAAAGTCCCCGGGGCAATTATGGTCTCAGTGAGTGTGTGCCTGGTGTCCCCGATGACAAGACACTTAAAACCCCACCGATAGCACGATTGGACCTGTCTGATGATCTGGTCAGCGTGTTCTGGGTCGACATGAATTTCTTTCCAGTGAGTATTTTGGAATGTCAAAGCCTGAGACAGTCGAAGTTTAAAAGGTCCTTTCACATCCTGTGTAAAGAAAAATCCAGAGGGGTGATTAGTAAGATGTTCTTTTTTGTCCTTCACTACTCTACACTCTGACCCATTTTTATCATTGCACGAGGCAGGGTCGCACTCATTTTCTAGTTTTTTATCATCCCTCCTTCTTTTTCTGCCCCTACTTCTGCTCCTTGTTTTCTGGGTGGCACTGGAGGACCTTGTTTCAAGTAGGGACATCTTTGGATCCAATGCTCCGATTGCTTGCAGAGATAACAAAAGATGGGTCTGGGTGTTCTGGGGAATGGTGATTGCATTGTCTCAGCTGCAGCTGCTGTTGGTCTTTCTGTGGCTGGTGGGCTTTTCAGAGTTGTTGGTGTTCTGATCCTTGCTTTGCGAGCACACTCTTCTATGATAGTTTCCAGTGAAGGTGCCAGTACTGATGGAAGGTTGATGATGACGGCACTCTTCATTTGTGTTTTCTGTCACTATTTCTTTGATGAGTTTTTCACTGGACCCAGAATCTGGGATTTTCTTTTCCACCACTACTTGAACTCGATCCACGAAGTCCAGGAATGACTCATCTACTCTGGTTTAGAGAAACAATACTCGGAAGAGGATCTTTAGTTGGCAGTTGATGAAAAGCCTTTTCTGCCTCAGCTTTAATAAGATTCAACACGACTTGATGGATCTTTTTTGCTTGTTTCCAAGGCAACTCCCAGTCATCTACACCTGTTAGGTGGTCAAAGGTGAGGTGAGGGGATTCCCATCTTCATCATTTGCATGCTCTGCATCTGCCCAAAGTGTCAGAAGGAGATCGGTTAGTTGTCCCCGCCAGGCTTTGAGCCACAGTTTATACTCTGTTGGGCTGCGTAAGGTGGTGAATATTTCTTTTAAATCTCCAGGGACAAGAACATTGGCTAAAATGATCGTTCTTGAAAGATCTTTGAAACATTCACTGGACCGGCTGAGCTCCTTCTGAGTTTTAAAAAGCTCTTTGATATTCTGGTAAGGAAAAGGTGACCAATTAGGTTTCTTTCCTCTATCATCATAAGAAACTGGAGTGGCAAATGCGATTAGGATTTCAGTTTCTGACATCCGGTCTTGCACTCCCTCACTTCCTGTTCCCACAGGACCATGAGAACCGGAAGGAGGACCGTGGGAAACCAAATGTGGGAGGGGCTGCTTGGAGGGCTGAGGGGCAGAGCCAGAAGCAGAAGAGGAGGGGACACCCAAAGGGGCAGGAACTTGATGATGACATGGACAAGGAGGGGCTGAAGGAGCTGAGGGAGGAGTCAGGGGCGGAGCTGAATTTTGCAGGGAAAGGGAAGAGGAGAAGTCAGGACCCGGACAGGGGCTGGTCTGAGGAAATGATGGGAAAAGAAAAGGATTCTGGGAAGAAGAAGGTGGGGGAGGTTCACAAGATGGTCACGCCACGTGGCATCCGCCATTTTGTGAACTAAGAACTGGAAAAGAACAACTATCTTGTAACTTATCTACAGATTTTTCTACAGGACGAGGAGTAAATGGGTTAAGATTTAGGGAAGGAGTCCTGACAGGATGATCAGTCCTGCCAGGACAATCAGGGGACTGAATGGATCGTGGGGAGCCAGGGAGACGTTCTGCCAAGACAGGGCTGCCCTGCATCAACTGGGGATGGTTTGCTCCCCCCGATTCACTCAGTTCGGAAGAAGAGGAACTAGGAACACAGGGATCAGGAGCAGTGACCCCGGGGAAACTGGGGAAGGTTGTGCTGGTTTCTCTCCCACTTTTTCACTTGCATTTGCTGTTAATGTTCTCATTTTGACAAACAAGTGAAGAAATTTTTTACTCTCTTTTATCACCACATACCGATTTTTCAGTGAGTTTATTGCCCACTGCTATCCAAAATTTTACTGATTTTACATCCTCAGGAGAGGTATTCGGAAAGTGAAAGAAAATCCAACGCACAAACCTTTTAATTACTGATTTTTTAGCTGACATTGTTCCCCCTCCCACGAAGGAATCCACAACTTGGAGGTAAACATCTCTCTGCTTAATAGAAAGTTTCGTTGCCATTCTGTTAAAGAAGCTAACTACTAAGACACCTTTTCCTACTTACGGAGTAAATAGGAGAACTTAATAATAAGGTTCCTTGACCAAAAGGTCCGTATGTGAGGCCCCACGCCTCCCCTTGACTCGGAAGTCCACCCCTTAACCTACTGCCTCCCTTGCAGCACCCGAAGTTTTTCCCGAATGGGCTCCCTCCCCACTCCGGGATAACTTACAGCACCAGATGACCAAAGAAAATAAGAACTCCATAAAGGTCCACTCAGCAGTGGAAAGCTTCTCCACATGCTCAGGAGCACCGCTGATGAGCGATGAAGGTTGGCGTCCCAGTCCCTCGGGAGCCGCACTGTAAAACGGGCACAGGCTCTGCTGAGGATGTGTGACGTGCCAAACTGCACTGATGAGATACTCCACACAAAAGAGTATCCGCAGCAGTTTCTGCGTGGGGTCAGGCTGACCAGCTGCTCCAGGAACAGATGTGCACTGTCAAAACTGACCAGCACCACACCCCATGTTGGGCGCCAAGTTGATGCTGCGGCCTGGATCCAGCCAGAAGGCCGAACCGCTACCCTTGGCTCCAGCTAAAAGAGCTCAAGGCAGGGCGCAGCCACTTGGTGGCACTGCTTGGAGGAAAAGGGCTGGGCAGCTAGCCGGTTGCAAGGCTCACCCTTTCTCCTGGGATCCAGGCCGCGGCGTCATGCCTGTAGTATTGGTGAATTCATGTTAGCTACTGCATGTGCACTGCTTGCAAGGGCAACCCACATGAGTAGATGAGTTCACAGCTGGCTTTCTCCTTCCCTAGCAGGGAGGCTGTGCAAGGGGGAGAATTGACTTTAGGCTTTTCAATGTAAACAACAACAACTACAACAATAATAACATTTTATTGTTATTTATTAATTCTATCTCTGAGATACTTGGGAACTACTGATCTTGCTTTCCTTTTTGTCACCTGCATGTCTGAAGTTCATTTTGTGCTCTCTGAATTGGTGGGAAACATATTTTGAGTTTAATAGGGAATGTAAATAGAAAGATTCTGCCCTGGTTTTTCTCTAGTTGTACCTTCTCTCTCTTAAACATAAAGGATTTTACCATCTTTATATGCTGTGTGCGCACAGAAAGAAACTTGACCTTAGGTTCTTTACATATCTGTGTAAAAGAGTGCTCAGAATATGACATTAATGTTACATTACATTTTCAGGATGGTTATAAACTGTTTTCAGTGGTATAAGCACAATGGTATCAAAAATCAGAACTTAAAAATGTGAAAACTAAACCAGAAATAATTTTCCAAGTTTGCATGTACGTATAGGTGCTTCCTTGTTGAAAGTCTTCCTCTCAGAAGTAATGATGGAGCCAGAAACATCTTTAAAAAACAGAAAGTCTTCTCTAAATGTAGCCATGCTGCATTCACTTAATGAATGTGACATTTCTTTCTTTTCAAGGGCTTACTTGAATCCTAACCCTTACCCTGTACATTCATTTCTTGTTAATCAGGGTCTGGCAAGTCACTGGTTTTTTACCGTTTTACATTCTTTTAATCAAAAGGTCATGCATGCTGTGACTTACCGCTCAAGCAAATCATGCTCACGATGTCTCACCTATACAGTACATAATTTTATTGATTTGCACCTCCCCTAGCATTTCTTGGTGCTTGTCTCTGCAGTATCTAAAGCATAACAACTTAATAGATTGACAGGAAACCTTCAAGGTAGTGTTTCTTACAGGGTCATTCCAGCAGTAATTTTAAAAGAAAATAAAGCAGCTTTTCTGTCATGATAAAGAGCATTCAGGAGGAGGAACAGAAAGAGGAGGGAGAGAAACAGGAAAGCAGTTGTTGCTTACATGGGGAAACAAAAAGATCAGTTGACAGGAGAGCTAGCACAAGTAGTAATTACTCACAGAGCTATGGGATTTTTCATACAGGCTTCAGTGATTAAAGTCTAAGATGTGAAATGGGAGTGGTGAATGAATTTTAAAGAACAGTGTCCAGAGTCATACATTTGAAAATAGTTTGGGTGGGTGGTTGGTTTGGTTTGGTTTTTTTAAAAAAAAAGCATAGTGATAGCTTGTTTCCTTCCTGACATCACCCTGATTTGTGAGTTTATTTTCTCTCTTTTTATAACTATATGCCATTTATTTATTTCTTTTTAACTGTCTGAAGATGACTGTCTAAAAGAATGAGGATAAATGTTGCATAATGTGCAATATGTTTTATCACAAACACACACGCATATACATATATATAAAAAACTCTGGGTGTGAGCAAGAAGTAAGCTCTTTGGCATTACAAAGCCCTTTGAGGGCCAAATTCAGCTAAATTCTGAGGGCTTCAGTTCTGCTAAAGCAGAACTGAAGGTTGCATATGAGCAGCAGATCAGACAACAGAGATGTGACTGCAAACAGAAGGACATGGTCAGTGCCACTTCCACAATAGTGTTTCATATGAGCTCTGCTGGATTTTTAAAACATGTAGCTTGCTAAAACTGTCAGATAAAAGGATCCTGGCCATTTCTGTCACCTAATGCCAAAACAGTTTTTTAGCTAACCATATATATTTTCAAACGTATATATTTCAACAATTATATTTTATAATTTCAACATTTTGTGAAAGTTTGGCTGTATTTCAGCACCTTTTCAGGTGCTGAAACACATTTAGGGCCACAGAGACACCATTGGGTTTTGAAAATATTTAAGGAAAGAAAGCACTACCTCAGTTTGAAGTCCTTGTTTTTTTTCATGTGCCAGTTCCTTCTGCAGGTCTCATCTTACACTTCCCTCAAAAGACTATGTATCAGTAAATCACAGTCCTTTACAAGGTCTTCTGTGCTCTCTGAGAGTTTGAGTCTACTATGGGAGTAGTAAAAACAGCAGGTTGCCTCACTTGCAGGCCCCTATTGGAAAAATGGCATTGTTATATGGTGGGCAGAACTATCAATCTTCATCTGGAGCTTTCAGTGTCAGTAACTTATAAAATAGAAAAAATGGTTTTGTTATTTGAGCTTCAGAGTGCTCAAGCAGTGAAAAATTATTATGTAAAATTGGGCAATATATTATTAATGTGATCTACATTAAATGAATATCCTGATGTATGTAGTTCGTGCATACTTAGCTGAAGAACCTGTGTGCTTTTGCATTTGGCCACACATACCTTTTGCGTATTCCATCACATGTACCAATTTTGCCAGAAGAAAGGGACTAAAAAGTACAGAAGGAGTGTACTCAGTTAAAGCTAAGAAATTTCACATGCTTCAGATTCATGAAACCACTGTATGTGAGACAGAATCGTACAACAGCCCAGGATGGAAAGGACCTCAAACAATCTTCTGGGATTACCTAGCACCCTGTTCCATTGCATCTTGAATGCCTCCAGTGATGAGGACTCCTCTCACCACGTCCCTGGAGAGGTTTCTTTGGATACCTGAATGACATCTTAGTACCAAGATATGAATAACCTGGAGAGGACGCACTAAGAAGAAATGCTAAAAATTGCCTTAAGGAGGAATTAAGAGTAATTTTTCCTTGATCATTTTATGTGTTAGAAGCACCTAAGTGGACCAGATATGAGTTGTCTTGTTACCTTTTGAGTACAGAAGGAATATTTTTAAATCATATGCTGGACTTCACATCAGGCAGTCAGTGGGGTAACAAAAGTGGATAAAGTGCCATCAAATCACAACAGAGCAGGAGTCAAATGGCTGCAGGTAGCTTCAAGGAGGTTATGAACTTCAAGGCTGCACTATACATCTTTATTTTTTAATGCAATAACTTAAAGTGAAAAGAGGAATCTAATTGTACATGGTCTTGATTTTAGCAGGATTCCACTGAGAAAACATCCTGCTGTAGACATCAAATTAGGCTGGTTTGACTTGCTAGAATCTGTCTTTTCAGATTACATGGAGATGCTTCTGAGACACAAGAAGTGTTGCTGAGGCAAAATGCATTAAGAATTATAGTCAGTGCTTCAGAGCACTGAATAGACATTTTTTTACCCTTAGAATTTACTTGCTTGTCTGCACTTTTCACAAATTGCACTCAGCTCCCAGGTAGAGCTGGTGGTGGAGAAAATAGCCAGGTTCATGTAAATTCTCCAAGTAAAGAGTTGATCTTTCTGAAAATGGAGATTAGTTTATCATCATTAGAAAGGAAACTGTGCTGAATCTGATATGAAAAGTCTATTGTGAAAATAAATTTGTATCTTCTATTCATAGTCCTAGTTTGGCCATAATAGCTACAAACTTATCAGCTAGATTTCAGAACAGCTCCTCTGGAGATGAAGTGATGGACAGTTTTTTTCTAGAAACCACATTTCAGATTATGTCACTTAGGAACCTCCTCGATGACTCTGATGCTGAAGCTCACCCAAGAGGAGAAGGCTTAAAAAGATTTATTATCTCTCAAGCTTAGCAGATTTCAAGGGTCTCAAGGAGGTGAAGGGCCTCTCTAGACAGGGAACTTCACTGTCTGGAATATATCTCTTCTTAAGCCTGAAGGGCTCAGTTGTGACATTTGAGATCTAATTTTGCACTGAAACTCAGCTGCTTCTTGTGTTGGATTGGGCTTCTTTTAAGAAAATGAATTGCCTTAGGCTGTCTTCCTTAAAATATGACTCTTCCAGATGCCAGTTTTTCTTAAAGGAAAAAAAGCTGGGTACTGGCTATGTTTAGCAAATGCCTCTCCCAAGAATTTCTGTAAAACCACTTACTGCAGAGCTGACCAGTTTCAGCCCGAGGCTTGTGGGAGATTTGCTTAGCACTTGTCTGGAGATTTGAGCTATTTATTAGCTCAGCATTGCTTTATGTTGTGAAAATATAAACCCCACAGTGTTAATGAATGCAAGTAAAAATTCAGATGTATTTAGTGTAATATCCAGAGTCAAAATGTGGATAGCATGGCTCTCTTGATAATGGGGCATCTCTATAAGGTTTTGTATTAGGTGAGAACAGTAATAGTGATGAAACAGAATCCCAAGTGCTTCTTGGTATTGAGTGGCTGTTTCTACCCCAAGTCAGCTGCAGATGCCAGCCATCCACCCACTGCTTTCATTGTTCAGACAAGCACATTTTTCTTTCCATGCTCTAGAGATGCAGATTGTGCTGAACAAGTGGAGATTCTGCTCAGCTTTTGGATTCTGTGGACTCTTTTTGAGCTGACTTGAGGAGAGATTCCCAGTAATGTTGTTTGTGGTTGTTCTCGTGAGGAGCAGAGAGTACATTCACTTTCCTAGTATGATTCATCAATTTTCTGTGTTTCTTTAAACAGTTCTAACAAAAATTGTCTCTCTGCTTATGTTGCAGAGGGATTATGTATGAATAAGCCTTTTAGCCATTATCAGCCTTGAGACAAATAGATTGTGTCCAACGCATGGATCAGCAAGCTTTGAAAAAAATAAATACCTAACGTGAAACCTGCAATTCTTCTTCCCTTGAGCATTTCAGCTACTTTGGCTTCTCTTAAGACCATCTTGAGTCTCCATCCTTTGAGAAAAGCTGTAAATTACTCCATTGAGAACATTATTTATGTGGTTTGAATGTTTCCTGGTCTTCAAGCCCTGTCTGTAGACTAAGTGGTGTAGAGCTGTGTTCTGTAGCAGTGACAGCTCACAAGCAGAGCCGTCAGCTTCTACAAGAAAAGCAGTAACACCATTGGAAAAAATGTAAATTTTTGCAAGTGACATCTTCCTCCTGTGATGGTGATACATACTGTGAGTACACTGTTATCAGGAAGATATTCTTCACTGCTTAGAAATCAGACAAGATTTTTCCTATCTGTGTTTACTGAAAAACCAGTGGAAGTTCCCCAAGTTCCTTTAGGTGATTTCTTATGGACTTTTACTTTTGTAACACGAACAGGTAAAAATACCTTTCTCTGTCTTTAGAAATCTCACATGCATTCAGTGGATAAAAATGCCTTTGCTGGGATCTTTTAACATCTAGTTAGAAAGAGCAGCAGGAAAACCTCTTCCTAACAGGGCAAAGCCTTAGGGATTTTCTTTGCTGCCTTGCTTTGGGGGACAAGAAGCTCTTTGTAATAGCATATACCCTGAGTTCCCTGGTTTTGCACAAGCCATTGGGGGCTCTCTCGAATACTTCCTTAATAATCATCCCATAACACACTGAAAAAGCCCAATTTTAACTTGTGACTTTAGACAAACATGAATGTTGACCATCAAGGTCTTCCATATCCAACTTCTTAGCATTTCTAAAGAATACCTACCATGAACAAAATTCAGAGATCTCTGCTATATAAACATTCAACCGTGGAAAGATTTTTATACAAGACTCTGCTTATTTCTGAGGATCCCTTGAGAGCCCAATTCAGAGAAGCCCATCAAGGAGTTCTGGATGATTTCAAATTGCCTCAGATGTCATCATTGTTAGAGGCTTCTTCTGGCAAGCCTGAGTTATTGCCTCTATCAATTGCAACTAAAAGCGGATTTTTCATCTTACCAACCAATTTTGCTAACAAGTGTGACTTGACAGCTCCATTCAGGGTGCTGATAACTTTTATTCTAGGCTTCAGAATACAGTGCCCAAGGGAACACTCAGTGAGCTACAGCAATTACAACTTTTAGCTGTGCTTTCTTCACTGCTTATTTTCAAGCAGAAGGATTATCTGATGTAAGTTTAACCCTGTCATCAGTTGACATATTTGTTTTCCCAGGGTCTCAGGCAACTGCTGTTGGCACACTGGCGCACACATCAGATTTCCTGGTATACGTGGGTCACAGCATATCTTTGTGACTTAAACCAAATTATCTATGAGCGCTACAGTTTAGTGCAGGCTCTCACAGACCTACAGTGATGTTTACAGAGTGCCCCATCTAGGCTAGTTTACCCTGCCTGTCAGACAGACTGCTAGGTTTAGATGCCATAAGAAATGCCATTAAAGCCAATGCCATGTTCAGGACACAGTTTAGCTAATTAAGAATTAGTTTGTATGTCTCCACTAAACACCCATAATACAAGGTAGAAATTAACTTGACTCCTCTATAGGTTTTGTGAGACAGAAGTGCTTATTTTGTATTTCTTATTAAAATGATTATAGGAATGTTCTTTTCTTGAATGCTTGATGTGGGCATGCATCTGCAAGCCAATGGCTTCTTCTTAACTGATAGTTTTCTCTCATCATGAATTGTCACAAGTTGCTAAGTTATATATTTTGTTCATATCTTTCCTTTCACTTGAGAGTATTGGATAGTTTTGACTTTCCTGTTCTTTCCTGACAGTGAATGGATTTAGTAATAGCATTTACATGAGAAGGTTCAGATTTTTTAGATATTGCTGCTTTCTGAGGCCAGTAGGTTTTGTATTAACTACCACTGTCCCTGCCTGGCTGGAGATTTCAATTACAGATACACAGCAGGGTCAGTGATCATGAAGTATTGGCCCACTGTGGAGTCCTGCATTCACGTTTCAAGCACAACTTCATAGCCATAACATATAGGAGGTAATACACATGGGTCGGATCTGAAAGGAAATAACGTTCTCTCACAAGGAGGCACATTTATCTGGAGATGAATATTTTGTACTTCCAGATTACTTCTGAGAAACATTGTCACTGTCCAAATTAATAGTAGAGATTTTCCTACTAAATGCAAATGTTTTGCAGGTGAAAAGCATTACTTTTTCTCTTAGCAGTTCTATTAATGACATTGCTCTGGGGTTTTAGCACTGTATTAAATCTCTCAAACCTTCCTTTTGATGTCAGCTAAATAGTAACCATTTTTCAACTATAACCCAATTCTGAATTTCTTTCCCTGCTGCCTTCACAGAAATCTCTGACACTAGGAGTTTTCCTAGAAGTCTGGCTTTAATTTTAGTCCCTTTTTTTTTTTTGCCATTTGACGCTTACCAAGGAGACTTGGCCTGCTCGTAAATTTGGGAATACTACATTCAATCTGCAAATAAACCAACTTCCCAAAGCAGTGCTCACCAAGCTGTTGGGATATACCCACAAAGAGCTTTCAAGTTAGTCCTTTGCTACCTACACAGCAAAGCAGTGCTTGACTTCGTGGTCTCTTATGTACGTGGTGTCATGCATTAAGTTAACCCAAGTCCCTCCTTCGGCTTTCCATGCGGTGTTTGCAGGGAAGTAGCACACAGTCTACTTGCAGATGACTCGTGAAGTGAGTAGAGGACAGGTGTGAAAAGTACAGGGTTGCAATACTTTAAAGATTATGCTGATTTGTATCATATCTCTTTGATCTTTAATTTCCTTTTACTGTGTACTTTCACAGTAGTGCGCTCAAAGTGAGTGGTGATAGGGGCATGAAAAATCAGAACGGAGAACTAAGCATATTATGTCCTACCAAAAGGCACATATAACTTATTTTAGGCAGCTTGAATGGTGTTCTCATTTGCATTGAAACCTCTTTGAGTAATTCTAGTGATGTGAAGAACCATTAACATTAGAATATATATTTGCATGTAGTTTATACCCAGAGAAATATAAAGGGGTGAAGGCAGCTGTCATGAAAATAATTCAGACTTTCAGTGGAGGAATGTTTTAAGCTCTAATGAGCAGAAGGCTTCATAGACCAATGTAGAGCACTGGTACCAACTTACTAAATTCTCCCACTGTAAAGATGAGTTGGGAGCTCAAGCTGTCTGCTCCAGAGGGGTGATAGCAGCAGCGTTAAGCAAAATCTTTCTTCTGTTTTCAAGCCTTTTGCTTGCATGTTTCCTGTCAGGATTTTGAAAGCAGATAAGACAGCTGCTGGGGCTGGAAGAAGGCCACTGCTGCAGGCAGTGTGTCAGACTGCTTGGGCAAAGGTGTGAGAGGTGATGGCAGGAAGGATGGAGAAGGAGCAGCAGTGAGGAGGTATCCTGGTTTAGGGCAAATTTGGGAGAAAAAAAGTCACCCTAGGTCAGGAGAGGATAAGTAGGAGAAGCCAGCAAGAAGAGGCTTGAAGACTGTGGTTAAGAGGAATTAACAATACATTTTTAGAATATTGCTTTTGCTCAATATTGGGTTTGTGGCTTTAATATTGAAAGGTGGATAAATAGAAGATTTACAGTCCCAGAAAAAGTAGTTTGATATAGCCCATTGAGATTTATACTGAGATGACTTCTTAGCATCCTTATGGTTTCAGAAGCTCCTTAAAATTGATGGAAACATCACTCTTGTTAATCATTATACTTTTTCACCCTACGAGGGCACTGTGAAATGAACTCAGTGTGACTCAGGAGCAAGTATGTTGCTCCATATCCAGAGCTGGCAGCCAAATGGGTCATGTGTAAGCTGGCACCGACTGTGCAGGTTCCTGTTTCTATTCCTGGGCACCAGCTGGGGAAGAAGCAGACTTTTCTCTCTTCTGAGGACAGCAGCACTGAATATTGGCAAACGTTACTGTGCAAATCAGGATCAAAATATTATCAAAACTTTCAAAGTTCAAATCCCTTCTTTCATTCTGAAAAGAACTGGCTTTGAGTGCTGTTTCATGACAAGATGCTCACTATGTCCCCAACAATCCTTGCAATGGGATTGTTGCATGGTTTCTGTAAATAATCACCTTCCCAGTCAAAGTAAGTGAAGAAAGGAGCTAGTGCATGTATTATAAGACTTACACACCTGGTGATGCATAATTTGCTATTATTTTCCAACAGCTCATAGCTGTGCAGCTGTACAGCTGAGTGAGCTAAAAGATGAAATATTAATGAGGGACTGAGAAGAAGTGGGATTTGTTAGTGTTGCTGAGAAAGAAGCCTGAGACCTAGTGAGAACCTTGTTCTTATCCTGCTGTTGGCATTTCTTGGGACTTACTAGCTTGAATGCCTGGAATGCCACTAATGAGGGAGTCTGTGCACTGCCTGGAGGGCCCAAGTTTCATTTCATTTTCTGACTAACTGGTTCTCTGAGGAACTTGAAACTCTCACATCTTTTGATTTGTGATGAAACAGGAGATGTGAATTTTGTTTTCTTTACTCATTCTCTCTGTTGAAAGGCAGAAGCCCTTCTGGTCACTTATTGGTTCGAGCCCAGAAATTTTTGCAATTGTATACCCAGAACTTCTTTTTACTTTATACTGCACTAGTAAATTCAGTAGCTGCATCTGATGGGTTTTTTGGATGTTCAGTATTTTAATAACGAAGCTTTCCAGAACTGCCAATCAGAAATCCACAAGGGAAGGTTTTAAAAGCAGCAGATACTATAATAATAATAATAATAATAATAATAATAATAATAATAATAATAATAATAATAATAATAATAATAATAATAATAATAATAATAATAATAATGATGTAACATTTTATTGCTCTTACCTATTCATTTTGTCACCTTGTGACTGAATCCCAGAGTGCATGTGCATCATGTTTTGACCATATTTCCCTAGCCAGCAGAACTAGGAATGTTTTTAAAGGTATTTCAGATTCTCACAGTTGTGGTAGACACAGAATAGCAGGTGTCTTGAAAATCTTCCTGAAATTGGGAGAGTTGACAATGCTATAGATTTCCCTCAAAGTCTGACCTTAATGAAACTGATATGATTCTTTGCACAAAGATTTCATTGTGTTTATTGCTGCACTGGGACTTTTTGCAGCCAAAAGCATATGCTTCTTTTTAGTAGTGTCACAATACCCATAGATACAGCAATACTTCCCTCTCCTGTGTAACTAGCTGGTGGGTAGTTGTTTCCTTTTTGTCTTAAAAATCTGCAATTTCCAAAGGTACAACTCACAGACCCCCACATGCTGTAAGCAAGAGCATTCCCATAGGATGCTCTTCTTGCTCTGCTGTACCCTGCATGTCTCCTTTCTTACCAGACATGAGAATTGAACGCCTTCACATCGCTGACACAATGTGGTTTTGAGCTTATGACAACGGAGGGGGAGTCAAGTCTTCCAGATTATAGCAGCCCAGAGAAATTCAAGCTGTGTAGTTGCTCTGCCTGGGGTCAGAAGGCAGCAAATGGGAGATGGCTCAGTCTGTAAACTGTGACCACATTCAGCTGAGCTGAGCCCTTCAGCAGAGGCACAGGGGTCTGCACCCAGCCATGAGCTTAAAGCCCCAAGTCTGTCCTGCCAGCCCTGTCACTGATGTAGTCTGGCCAAAATACCTGCAGTGTCTTTGGTGTTTTATTGTCCCCACCTGCTAAAGGGAGATTTCCTTCCTTCTTTGTAAAGGGATAGAAATGTTCACTCTCATTTAAGATGTGGTGAAACACATGCATGCATACATATAGATGCAGTACATGTATATACATATAAATGCACATAAACTCCCTAGTGAACCAGGATTTGTTTTGATCAAGGATTGAAAGCCATAACTTCAGGTCTGGGGAATTTTTTTTTTTTTGTATTTCTGAAGTAACCATAAATCCTGCCTGATTTTGAACTCTCATTTCTCAGGCCCTAAATCACCATCCATTTATCTTCAGATTTCATGCATTGTGTGATGAGGAGTGTTCTGAATTTCCAAACAGCTTCCATAAATTATTTAGAACTGAAAATGCCATGTTAAAAAAAAAAAAGTAGAAGTAGAAGTAAATAAACTGAGCATCTTTGCTGGTGATGGAGCCCTGAGAATAAAAGCAGAGGGGCTTGTGCTCCCTCTTTTGACCATGGCCTGGTCAGAACATCCTAAAGCTTGGGACAGCAAGATCTTTGGCATGACAGAATGTGGAGAGGACACATATGTCAAGAGACTTTTCATACATCAGTAATGAAGCTGTTTCACAGCCACAGCCTGAAGATAAGGAGAGACAAGGAGGCAGCTATCTTGCAAAGAGTTTGCAAGCTTTTGGATTTCTCTGCCTAAGGAGCAGTCACTGTGTACAAATGTTTAGTTCAGCAAATCCAGATAAGCACATATTAATGGAATTCTACCAGTTGCAGTGGGAGTCTGCAAAACACAGGCTCGAATTAGCTGAAATGTCAAAGTCTTTTGTCTTACATCTGCTCCCTTTCCCATCTTACTTTTTGAACTGTGTTTATTGAATCTCACAGTTCTTTAAAGCTGTGGTATTTGGTGAAGGAAAGGGTCACACATTCACACTTCAGATATCTGAAGTCCTCTCAAAACTCAAAAAAGTAAGTTGCACTCTAGAGTGGAGGGGAGCTGGGACTGTCAAGTGTTATCTCAGCTGCTTGATCTGGGAATGTTCCCTCCACTCTGGCAGAGGTGGTAAAAGTCCTGGAGAACCACACTGGGGCTTTATGGTGAACACTGGCACAAGTTGCCCAGAGAGGTTGTGAAGCCTCCATCCCTGGAGAAAGTCAAGATACCTGGATATTGCCCTAGGAAACTGGCTCTGGCTGACCCTGCTTGAGCAGGGGTTGGACTAGATGATTTCTAGAGCTCCCATCCTACCTCAGCCCTTCTGTCAGTCTTTATTGAAAGTGGCTTTTCATATCTTGGAATTAGTGACTTAAGTCTTCCTGGCTTGAAATGGCACTCAGCAGGCTTGTCACTGAAGTGAGGACAGTGTGTGGGCCCAGAAGTGCTGACACACAGCAGCAGGTCAGCACTTAGCAGTGTCCAGCAACATTGTTCATGTGCCTGGTTGCAGGCAAAGTGTGTCTTGTGGTGGTTCTGCTCGTGGTCCTGCGTCATGCTGCCATCTCCTGGGATAGCCCCTCCATAGCTCCTCCTGCCTCAAGCTACATGAAACCTCCAGGTCTCTCTCCTGTCCTTCCTCATTCTCACTAAACCACAGCGTGCCTCAGTGAGATCAGCAGTGTCACGGAGGATGCTACCAGCCATGGGGAGGTGTTCAGGGTTTGCTGTTTCGGAAGGTCAGTGGCAGGGAAGGTGCTTGTGAGTTGGGTAAAATACGAGGTTTAGAAATCTCATCTGCCTCATGTTCCGTGATTCATTCCCCAGGACAATGCCTGTATGGCTTTAGCATCCTGGAAGGGATTGCTCTTGTTGGTTCCCTTCTCTGGAGCAGCCTCACAAAGCTGTGCAGGAGTGAGCTCTGCCTGCCGGCGCGCTGTAGGAGGAGTGCAGCAGTGCAGTCAACTGAAGCAGTTAAGCTTTTCTGATCCTAGGCTAGCTCCAAGTGGTGCTGCATGTTTGATTTCATAGCACAAGGGATGAAACAGAGCCCCATGTCCTGCGAAACTCCTGTGTGCACCCTAAATTCCTCAAATCTGCACAGTAGGTATAGATGTATCTCCTATCCATAAATTCTGGTTTACATGCCCCATTGGTGTCTCTGCTGTATCTGGCAACCTTCTATAACCAGGAAATCCTTGAACTGCAGTCATTAAACTTCTTTAAAAGTATGTCTAGTTGTAAATAACATACCTTTATAAACAAATAAATCTGCTGCTTTGGGGGTCTGAGAATTGCATCTGGTTTCTTGTGATGTTATTGAAATGGCCATAATATGCTGAACTTCAGAGAATTCCTTCACCTGTGCTGTTAGTTTTGGGAGAAATTTCAGGGGGATTTGATAATTGTTACCTACATTTCCTCACTGTACTACCCCGGGATTCTGCAAGTTTTCTCTTACAGAATAGAAGTGACCTACTTTAGTGATATACTGCATATAGAATGACTGCTTGTGTTTTTTCATCAGTTTTTTGCTGTTAGAAGTGAGTTGCTGGTAAATTTTAAAATGTGGAGAGAGCTGAAATATGGACCTATACTTGTATATAGGTCTTTCTGGCTCATTGTAGTCAGGTCAATGTCATTTGCTTGAATGTTTTTTTGCAAAAACTTTTACTTGAAAGTTCCAAAATGCAGCAAGTTCATTCATTCTCCAGGGAGTTTTCCTGTTTCCCAGTTTATAAGGGAAAGTCCTAGCTGCCAGGTACTGCAGCAGCTTCAGGAATGTCTCAGCTCTAGAAGAATCTGGGTTCTGAACTGAGGTCTCTGGAAAGAGTTTAATGATAAAACATGTGAGAAGCAGCTTCTCCAATGTCCAAGGAGATGTTAAACAAGTCTTGGGGTGAATCAGTTCCCAGGGCTGGAAGGCTTCAGTGGCACAAATAAATGGTTGAGGGGTTGAAAGGATTAGAAAATGGATCTGAACACAAGGTGGCACTGTAGGAATTAATTTTACAATGTTTAATTCATTTTCTGAGTTAATGGGTTTTTTTGTGGTGCTCTTAATAGGCCCACAGAGAGTATTCTTGTTTCCACATCTATGTTTTCAGGAATTTGTAAGGGCATATTTACTGTAATATTAATATGAATCAACCTCAGCAGTGCAGCTTAGCTGATCATAGGCTCTGCAATTTTTGCTCTGAAAAACTGAGCAAACACCATGCAAATAGTAACCCCTTCCCCACCCTGTTTACAAAAATGTGAAAATACAGAGTCTGAGGAGCATCTGTGGTGTTGATTAACTTACTGACTTGCTGAGACAGGCTTGATCTGCATCATCCATCTCCTGTTCCTCTCTTGGTTGCTTTGCCCTGTGTGTAAAATGTTTGATCATTGGGCCAGTGGCATTACCTTCATTCTACTTTGCATGCTGCCTCTGGGGCTACACAGTATGTGATCGGATTTCTAGCATCTATTAAAATATACATCAGTTTCAAGTTAAAAGCCATGCTTTCAGCTATTGCCAGTCTCAAGAAGTTTATCTCAAGGACTCTTTATCTCAATATCTTCAAGTTGTGATAGTCACTTAAAAAATCTGTAAGTTGAAGTCAAACTTACTTTATTGCTGACTTGGGTCTGGTGATTTCACATCTCATTGGTTAGAAATGTAGTGGAACAAGATGTTCTATTGAATTTACAGAAGGTTTTCTGAAGTGTTTCTGATTCTTTCATTGCTCTTTCATTTTCATAGGCATGAAAACATTTATAAAAGCACATCTTGGCACTGTTTGCCTTCTTGGATGTCATAAAAAATACCATGCACATACAGCATTTGGGCTGATGAGGTGTCCAGTATTTTTTCTCAATGTGTTCACAAATGCTGCTCCAGTTATTAGAACTTGGAATCCTGTCATCAACCACAAGCACTCAAAAGCTGTGAACTGCTCTTCACAGCCAAGGCATTATTTCACAAAACACAATATGCTTGTTTCTTCTTATGGTCCCAGACATAAATGTTCTCACTGTTTTTCAAGCCTGGTTTCTAAGGACACAAAATTGTACTTAGATGTTCAGACCTTCTTTTCACAGTGTTATGATCTATGAGCATTTTTATTGAAAATCTTAAAATGCTCATATGATCAATTATCCTAGAGCTAGAACTTTAGCAGAAGAAAATATGTGATAAAACAATAACTGCTGGAAGCATGTTCAAAATTTTTTTTCATACAACTGCCATGGCACTAAGGTGTGGAGCTGTGAGTTTCTCTGAATCTTTTTAACAAGATTATTTAGCTATGAAAGATTGCCTTTGTATGATTAGAGGGTACTTTGTTTGTCTGTAGTTTTTTAGTCCCAGAACTTCCTGCACTGCCTGCCATGGTATCACACAATGCTGATATCACAATGGTTAAAAGCAACACCCTTTGTCATGTGATGTCAATGCCTGCCAGGGAATAACACCTCTAATTTACTACTGGGAAAGATCAGGGTCCAGCTGCTAAGCTAAACTAAAAATTTTGGTCTCTACTTTTAGTTTGTGGTTCCATCATATGTCAATGATTCCATATCAGTTAATTGTATCAGTCAAGTTTTATATGATTTTCAGATAAAAGCTTGCATATAAATGATGTGTGGTACCCCGCAAGGAAGTTTGAAGGCTGACCACTGATGCAGAAGGCTTAGAGTCATCTGATATTCCCTGCTCTTCATTTAAAACATCTCTAGTTTGCACAATACTTCATAATCTAGAAAGAGAGAAATTATATCTGAAAGAGACAAATTATGTAAGGAGCTGCTGAAACCTCCCAACTCAGTGCTAGTGCATTGCTTAACCAATTTTCTGTCAGGGCCACCACACAGGCAATCTCCAAGACACTCAAAACCATTTCCCAGCTGTGGTATTCCCAAAGTCAAAACCTGTGGGTGTCTCCATGTCTCCACCCATAAATCCACCAGCACTCTGAGAATGTCTCACAGCTGGAAAGAAGTGGAGAGACTTGTGCCAAGAAATAATCTTGGGTCCTGGGAAGCTGTAAAGTTTGACCCACGTTGGATCTCTGAGCAGCTAATTTGCTGTCAGGTGGCACCGGTCCTGGGGATGCCTTGTGCTCAGCTGAAGGTCCTGTGACAGGGAAGCAGCAGTTTTGAGGGTGGTAGTGGTACCTATTGGTGTATAAGCACCTTCTGTGTTCCTTTTAGTTCTATGATCCTAGGAAATAATTTGTCCTGCAGATGTCAGCTCAGTGGCACATGCTGGAAGGCTTGGCTTAGCTCTACTTTATAAGGAGGATATGGGTTTGGCAGTGATTCATAACTGAATAGTTGCAAACCTTTATTCTCAAACTACTTTGAAATGTGACAGTGGCAGAACTAAAAATAAATAGAAAACCTGTTTGTCTGTTTCTCAAATTTTTTAAAATAATTCATTTTACTATTTCTAAATATGTGAAAATGAAGCCTGGGTGAATATATGTGTGTTTATTAAAACACTTAACTAGGAAATTCCTGGTGAAATTAATAATCTTCTCTCTGGGCAGGGGGGATTGTATAACTAAGTAATCTTGATGGTCCCTTTCAAGTGAAACCATTCTATGATTTTCTAGTATGAATAGTTGAAAGTGTCTTTGACAGTATCAAGTTGAGTGTAGAACAGAAGTACCTATTCGCAAGTTGTTTTTCTTATTTACCTAACAAATTAGGGAAGTATTCAAATTATTTACACTTTATGCTGTTAATAACTTGTCTAATTTTACTGTTGGTTGTAGTAACCAACAGTAGTTAAATTAATATGTTGTATATGCTAATCACAAGAATGATCAGTGTAAGACAGTTTTGGTGATATTTACTCTTTGATAATACCTAGAGCAGGTACAAATTTCATGTGGCATTCATTTCAATCTGCAGCCTCTGCTCTACAAGAAGACCCCTGGTTATTAAATAATAAAACTGAAAAAGTAGTGTGGTAGGCTTAATTTTCAGATGTTTTTAAAAATCCTAAATAAAATGTCAGCAATCAGAACTTCTCAAAAAGTGAGAGTACCAGAGTGAAAAACAGCAGAAAAGATTGTCTGTACAAAGGGCTCAATTCCCATTTTTCCCTGGTTTGGGCTAGCAGGTGTGGTAGGGGGTGGGCAACAAGAGAAGTATATTATTGTGGCTTAATGAATCAGTGCCAGTCAGCCAAGCTGCACTGAGTACCACGTGCACAGCTGCTTAATAAAGCAGTTGGACAGAGGTCCAAGCATTTGGCATTTTGTCACCCTTTCGGAGTGGGTGGTGAGCACCCAGAAGGCACAGTGCTGTGACTGTGTGCTGGGGAGGCACAGCACCTCCATGGGCACAGCTGGTGAGCACTGGGAGCAAATGTCCCTCACACTTAGGTGGTACCCAGGCCTTGTACCTGTGATTGCACTGGAGGGACTCTGGCCTGGAGCATGCCTAGTTACCAGTAACAGAAAAAGGTAATGAAAATGAGAAGTTTGTTGATGATAATTCAGTGGATGTCAGCTTTTTCGAAATACAAGTAAAGACCAGTAGTGTAAATGGCATGGGTTCATTTCACAGGAACAAAGGCTTTTTAAAATAAATATTTACAGTTACTTCTTGAGCTTGTATTACGTAGCTGAAGGAGAAGGATCAGCCTGATTTTTTTTTTTTTGTAGACAGAATAAAGTCTACTGATGTTTCTGTTGATGTACACAAGTAGATACTGTCTGCTGTTATCTGAAATGCTCAGTGATATAAAGATTTCTTTGTGTTAGTCTACAATGTTAAAGGAAAATGATCAAATGTAAGCCCAAGTCTCATTCCTCAATGATAGATTTTCTCTCCTTTGTTCATAGCAAATTAAAAAGACATTTGAAAGCAGGAAGGTTTGAGATTTGATTTAGAAGAAGTAGAACTCTATCCTATAAATAATAATTTCAATTGATCTATAGTAGTTATCTGTTCATGGTACATTACTTCAAAAGATGAAGACTGAAGTGCAGGTTAGAAAAATTTCCATATTGCAATAAATAAGCCAGTCACTTTTTGATGAGAAAAAAATTCTCTTTTAGTCAGGAATGTCTGCAGATGTACTAAATGACCTTGGTGAGACATCCCTCTGTAACCTGTTGCACTGCCACTATACAGCACCTGGGCTCCTTTCTGGGAGGCAGTGATGGCTAAAATGTCAGCCACTGTGGAGTGCTCCTCACCAAAGGACTTGGAGTTGGAGCCAAGGGGTGCTGACTTCCCCCAAGTCCTCCCTTACATCTGAACATATGTGGTTAAGTAAAGCAGGTGATGCTTTTCAGGATCTTAACATCAGTATTTAAATTGAAGTATATCAGTTCCATCTCTATGCTTCAAGAAGACTGTTTCCTGCCCTCTTTCTTTTGGGCATTTCTGCCGTGGTGTCTTTTCCAGAGGTTTCTGTATCCTAGGAGGATGAAGCAAGGTTTCTCATTTGGGCACACTGCAGCTTGAAAAAAATCAAAAGAATCCAAAAAACAAACCAAAGGGAAATCAGGGGAAAAAAACCCTGTGAAATTTACAAATTTCTTAAAACAATAGGAATCTCCTTTTTTTTGGGCATTTCTGCCGTGGCGTCTTTGCCAGGGGTTTCCATATCCTAGGAGGATGAAGCAAAGTTTGTTTCTCATTTGGGAACACTGCAGCTTAAAAAAAAATCAAAAAAATCCAAAAAACAAACCAAAGGGAAATCAGGGGAAAAAAACCCTGTGAAATTTACAAATTTCTTAAAACAATAGGAAGCTTTGTCCAGAAAGACTGAGAAGTTCACATTCAAGGTAACATGGTCATGGTTGGCACCAAACATTTCCCTTAGAAAGTGCTTATTGTAGCTAGTATAGAAGTTAAAATACCTATCTTGTATCACATACATAATTTCAAAAAAGCTCTATCATCTGACAATGCTGTTGTTCATATTTTTTTAGTTTTAAGTAGTCCTGCAAGGAGCAGGGTGTTGGAGTCTATGATCCTTATGAATCACTTCCAACTTGAGATATTCCATGGTTCTATATGTAACAGGAAACCTAATGAATTTACAGCTGGAAAGGAACTGCTAAACAAAGAGAAGACAGTTTCTCTTTCACAAAGATCCCTGGCTGCAAACTGCTGGAAGGCAGAAGGATACAACCAGAGAAACCACTGTATATTCCCTCTCTCCTTTACTCCTCCAAGCTCCTGCACACTGTGCCCAAACACACCCACAGGTGGGGACACTCATAGATACTATACGTACTGAACAGTTTCATTAGGGTTCTTGTTTCTGTTTTTCATGTGTGTAACACAGCCACAGGCACCCATTTCCCTACAAGGTCCTCTGCCTGACAGCAATGTCAATGTTTTAATTGTACAAATAGTAATAATATGTGTAAGGTTTTGCAAAGTGGCTTCCTAAACTCATGGCGCATTCATATTCTGAATTTGAAATGTAGAGCCCTGAAATGGTATCTAAAATCAAAATTAATGAGATTCCTACTTTAAATAGTTAAATTATTGCAAAATTTCCTGGAGAGATTTTATTTCAAAAAACCCAATTGTTTCACAGTAATAGCACTGCATTTGTGATTCCTCATTAGCACTGTGCCTGTGGTGAGTGATACAGGGTGATGCTGTTTCTCTCTTCTACTGTGAGACAGAAGGTCTTGATACTTTGTATTTCCCAAGAAAGAAAATACTGTGGGTTGTTTTTTTTTTCTTTTGAAATAATTTGTATTCACTGGAATGACACAAAGGATCACAACCTGTTACTGTGTTCCCACCATTTATTGAACATCTCATTAGTTAAAGTCTCTGGGCATTTGCAATCTTACTTTACCGTAAGAAAAGAGATGGAGCAATCAAGATATTTCTATAAAGTCTCATAGGAGATCATCTTCCAGGAAGCTAATACAGGGCGATTTTGTGAGCAATTTGCCATTGCCTGAAAAACTGATTCACAGTAGTAGAATCTCTTTTTGATTATCTTCATTGGCACTGTTGGCTTCTGTCATCCCTTGCAAACCAAAGAGAAAGCAAATAGGAATTTACAAAGGTGAGAGTCTAGACACTCCAAACCTTTAGCCACATCAGCCTCATCTGGGCATCATGTGCATGCATTGGGACACAGGAGATAGAGGAGAAGATCATTCTAAGGGCCTGAGCTTACCCTTTTTCAGGTAAATTGCTGCCAGAGACTTTGAAAGTTTTGGATTAGTAAGGTCTACAAGTATTTCTTAACAGCACCAGTTTCAAGCAATGAGGCCAGCTCCAAGGCAGTACCCTTTGCAGCCACTATACCACCCTTTTCCTGTATTGAAACAAAACCTTTCAAACTTTGTTGGCCATAGCTGGCATCTTAGATCTATATTATAGAATCACAGAACACCTAGGACACAGATGGTGATAGAGTTATGAAGCAGGGTTTGGTAGCAACTCACATTATTCATATATTGATTATCAAAACCAAAACTGTGATTTTAAACACGTTCTGTTTGCAAAAACGAAAATGCTTGCCTTATTATTAAAATGGCAGCTAAAATGTATGTGTCCTACATGTATCTATTGTCTATCTAGCAAAACCTACAAATGGCAACGTCTTATCATAGGGTCACAAATGGGAGTGGTGGATGAGCAAGGGTGAACTAGAGCAAGGCAAAGTTCCATTATAAACATCTATTTTTCTTTAATAAGTATGGTAAAGGTTCCTTTGTAAAGGTCTGACAGCTATTTGCTGATGCTGGCAATATCTTCTTTTTTCTAGTTGAAAGAAAGCTCTGTGGATACAGTTATCATCATTTTCTTGATGTTGGTGGTCCCAATGTAGTAGTTTAATATGCAAAATCTTTCATTATAAAGGAGTTAGATTTTGCAAATTTAGAACATTCTAGCATGCCTGTGTTGTAAGATTATATTGTAATCATCAAACTCTTTTGTTCCCAAGACATTGACATCCTACTTTATTTTCAATTTAAAGTATAAATGTTTTTCCACCACTTACACTGGCCCAAGCACACAGATTGATGTATTTGTATGCTAGCTGTCTAGGCCCAATGGAATTGTAGTGAAAGAAGAGCAGATACGTGGATCTGAATATTCCATTTCAGTTGGCAGGGAAGAGGAGTAGTTATTAAAATCTGATTGTCATGAAAGTCCATTCAGATTTTCCAAAGTATAAAGAGAGCAGTATATTTTCTGATATTGACATGGAAATAAAGATTTGATTTGAGAAATTGGCCTGTAGCAGGCAACGGAGAAGGGAAAATAGCAAAGAAAAGTGAGAAAAGAAAAATTTAGAGAGTGGTCCAAAACTCAACAGCTTCAGGAGCTAGTGTGCAATATTTACTTTGGGTTGATAATTTTAAAGGGCAAGTTTGCACTTGTTCCAGTATATTTGCTTTAATCTTCAAAGTACTGAGTTGAGAAGAGGTGTGGCAGGATTAAAGAATTTGAATTAGAAACTCTTAAGAAGCCTGTTAGAGAGGTTTACAAGATATATTTGAATTTCCCTGCCCTAGAACTTTATCTTTGAGTGTCTTACTTTCTTTTCTCTCACAGTCAGCCTTAGAAGCTATTCTGTTAATTAGGTAAAATGTTACCCTTTTTAATGCTGTACTGCTCTTGTTCTTATGGGTCATTACTCTTTCCATATCATTTAATTTACACTATTTAAATTTCTTTTTAATATTGATTCTTGCAAATATGTAATAGTCCTTTCCCCACATAACATCA
Source organism: Passer montanus (assembly GCF_014805655.1). Taxonomy (NCBI): domain Eukaryota; kingdom Metazoa; phylum Chordata; class Aves; order Passeriformes; family Passeridae; genus Passer; species Passer montanus. The sequence goes on from NW_024366591.1 coordinate 9,114,680, forward strand.
GTTTTAGAAGGCTTGTCTTAGGTCCAGCTGTTCTCATTAGAACTTTTACATCTGACTCCAGTGGAGCTGTCTCTCACTTTTAAGGAGCTCATTCTCCAGGGATCATGGTTTCTGAGGGACGAGCCACCTGGATGTATTCACAAAACAAACTCAGCAGGTAAACATCAGTAGCCAAGCATTTCCCCCTGAGAGCTGGCACCTTGTGCACCTCCGCTGTTCTTCCCACAGCTGGGTGTGTTCGTGTGTTTGCAGGTTTTATGTCCTGTTGCAGCCTTTGTGATGAGTTTGTGATGGTGGCAGCCAAAAAGTCAAAAGGAGATACAGAAGTGAAGGGCCTCTGAAGCATCTCAGAAAACAAAACAACATCTGTGCTCTTTTCTGCACTCTCCAGGCACGTGAAGGGCTGGCAGATGTGCATGAATTGTTACGCAGCTGTGGAAGCTTCCAGATCAAGTGCTGTCCTTGAAAAGCACAGTTGGGGTGGAGGGTTTCACTCAAACTACAGGATGACTGATTTTAAAATAAAATGACATATAAAATTACATATAAATGTAGAGTAACTCTTTGAAATTTAGATTGTGATTGCTTGCTTCCAAAAATCTAATTGCTTTATAGAAAACCCTTCCCTTGTAGTTTAAGTTTTAGGAGTTTACCAACAATAGGAGATCATTTCAGTGAAACAATTTATGCCATATTTAAATGTTTCATCTGTTTTTATGAGAGAAAATAAGCAAATGCTTTGTGTTTGAATACTGTACCTTGGAAAAGTCACTGACAAAATTACTAAGTTTATTAATATATATTTCAGAAAGGACAGCCAGAATTAATTTATTTTCCAGAATGCACATTAATTTATGGTGAGTAATGTTTCATACAGAGTGATTAGTCCTATTTTTATATGCCCCACAATTTATCATTTTTAAAATCACCACCATGTGCCGATGTATTCATATTACAGCAGCTTGTGTTTGACAGAGCTGTACACCTTTGATTGACTCTAATCTATTAACAAGATTTTCAGATAATTCTTTCCATTGGTTTGGAATACATTTCAGCATTCCATTGCTTCACTTTATTCAAAATCTTAAGGACTTTTTAGCAATATAAAACACAGATAACAGTGCTACCATTTAGTAGTTCTTATGAAGATGTATAGATGTTCTTTGACCCCATAAGAATTAATTCAGAGCAAGTGTTTAGCATAACACCTACAAGAAATGGGAATGTGTGGGAAGTGCAGCCTGCTGTGATTTGTGGGGTGTGTTAGAACAGTGCTGTGAGGAGCCTTTGCAGAACAAGGATTAGCTGGGGTGTAGCAGGGTTCTGGACAGTGTTCTGGACATCTGCTACCACCTGAATAGGACAGGTCAGCTGAGAACATCTGATAAAATCATTTCTTGTCACAAAACCAAAGCATTTTATGGAATGTATATAGAACTGAATATATATACTTCCAGAATATATGTACTTCTATCTAGAATAAAAATATTGTTTGATTAATAGGGAAATGTTTCCTTTGAGTTTGATTTTGCTCTTAAATGTGGTGTCATTTTTACTACAGTTATTGTCTTGGGTGATGAGACTATTTAATCCAAATTTGTATCATTTAATTACTTTCCAACTTGAGTTCAGAATTGTTGGTTTGGAATTGTTTAATTTTCTTTCTCCGAGCTCCAGAGTGTATGATCCTTCATTTGGGCATTCATACTTCTTTGACCTCCTTTCACTGTCTGTAGTTGCAGGATGAAGTTGCCTCATTACTTGTCTTATGCTGACCCAAATACAGTCTGAGTTATAGACTCCAAAACTTTTCATATCAAGCTGTTTATCAAGTTGACAGCAATACACAGTAATTTTCCTTACCTACTTAAATTTTTAATATTTAATAAATCATATTGAAATGCTAAAAATAGTTCAGAATCTTAATGGCCATTTGAAGGCAGAAGGAACACTGGGAGAGACATTTCACTTAAGACCATCTGACTTTCATAAAATGTTAATCAAATGGGGTAAGACCCAGCTTGCATCTACATATTGCAACTCTGCACCTGACTGTCTAGCTTGGATCTGAATTTTAGATGTCTAGTGGAGAAAGCCTCCTAAAATAAGCACCTGCCTTCCATGTCAAATGAATGGAAATCTCTAAAGTGCTCCAGAGACCTGTCTGCTTGAATTCAAGCATCTAAGTAGGTATTTATCTCTCAGCTCAGTGGTGAAATTGAAAAGGTAAATTTTGCTTTAGTAACTCAATAGGTAATCTCTCACCAGGTGCAAAAGTGAAATGAGCAAGTAAAGATCTGCTTATGCAACAGTCTCACCACTGGCATGTATAGAAGAGAAGGTATGATTTAATCTTCTCATAATTCTACAGAAACACTACCAAGGGCATTTTATCTGTGCCTTTTTCAACACAAGTTCAAAAATGGTTATTTGTGAAAACTTGCTTTAGCTGGAAACTAGATAAACCAGGGTAATTTCTTCTTAGAAAACATATTTGCCTCACTTCAAAGATGCCTTTATAGGATATCTTTTTAAAGTATTATTTATAACAGTTGAACTATGGGCTAGTTCAGCAGCAATACCTATGCATATGACTTTCACCTTAAAGATGTGGAAGTTTTTAGTAATGGTCCAAATGCAACACTGTCAGCAATCAGTTTCTTGTTTGTGATATAACCTTGTAATTTAAAAGTAACCTTTCAGCAATATTTTCCAATAAGAGATATGAGAGTCATCAACAAGTAACAAGGAAAAACGTAGATAAACTTTAAAAACATGAATTTAGTAGAATTTCACATTGTGGTTGTATGAGGCAAACCTGTTTTTCCAAAGGGAGTGGACAACCTGGCTTCCTAAGATAGTTATTTTGAATAGGTTTCATTTTGACATGGGCTAGCATTATTGGCTTCAAACTGAAGTGTTGTGGAAAAGGTTGAGTAGAACAAACTTGAGTTTTAAAATAAATAATAGAAGAATAGTCGTGATCAGAATTTGACTGATGTGTTCCTGTTACTTTGAACAGGTTTTGATATATAATTTTTCTAGAGTAGTTCTAAATTTTTTAAAAAGCTGTCATTATATAGAAGTCCATGAGCACAGCAGAAGATGGAAGGCAGTGCTGTGGCCAGTGCCACACCAGCAAAGCCCCTTGTAAAGGACAGACACCCTCCCTGGCCATGGCCAGCTGGCTGCTGTCACTGTAGACTGTGTGAGCTACTTTGGTTGTTTCCTGGGAAGAGAGCAAGGGTTGATTGGTTCAGCACTGGGAGCTTGCTTCTGTCTCTTCCTTAATGTCTTCGGACTGAAAGGAGAAAGTACTTGACTGAGTTGCATAGATCAGCAGGGGCTGATAGGGGCCAGAAATGTGCTCCTGCCTGTCCAGAAGCCTACAGTTCAGAGAAGAGGGGGCAGAAACATCCCCTCCCAGCCCTTTTACTTCAGTAATTCTGTATTTCTTTTAAAGTTTCTGTGTTTGGAACCTTTTTCATGAGTAAAGTTTGATTTTGCAATAAGCATATTAGGTGTATGGAAATGTGCATCAGATCTATAGTCAGTTAAGATGATACATGTGAAGCTTAAAAGTAAAACTATTGATTTGAAATGTTTATTGAGAACGAAGCTATGTGGATGTTTATGAATTATGGATGTTTTCCATAGCTAAATATTGCCAGCAAGCTTAATGTTTCCTCTTTTATATTTATTTCAGTTTTTATATCTGTTGTAACACATCCTAGGATTTAAATAACCCAAGTAATTTCTAAACAGGGTGTCATTGGTGTACTCAGTTCTGAGCTAAATGTCAATTCAAGTGCAGAAAGCAGCAGCTGTTAAAGGGGATTACAAAAGTCAATATTTAGACTATTACCAGTGTCTAATAAAGCTGATTCTTGAATACATTCACTGGGTTTATGGAGTGTATAGAAGGAAGGGCCTATTTGTCTTCAAAACACTGGAAATAATAATATTGCTGGCAAACACTGTTAGAATAAATAGCCCTATAGCAGTACCTTCTGCTTCAGGAGTGTGTGTGTTTATATTAAATTAATCAATCTTTCCCATTTTAATATTTTTTAAACCAGTTTTAATAATTCTTCAATAAGCACCTGCCTATTCCTTATGTACCCTTGAAAACCTTGCCCTTCAGTTATTGTAACTATAAAAGAATCTTTGGTTCCTGAATTAGTCAAGGAACATTTCACAATGTGTTTCTTTGTAATTTTTGAATTATTTTGGTAAGATTTCTTTAAAAGCTTTTGTTTTCCTCTTACACTAACAGCTGAAAGATGGATTTTTGTCCTGGCATTTAAAGTTAGTGAAACACCTGAAGCTGCAGAGAGACACCTATTGTTACAGATGGAGTTTTGGGGACCTAAGCCTCTTTGATTTCCATTAATTTCAGTGGAAATTGGGCATATTATCAGCTTCTGAAGTTCCTCATCTATACACACCAGTACCTTCAGGCTTCTGACCTTTAAATATGTGACCCTTAAGGTACAGTGTCTTCAGTAAACTCACCCTTGTAATTTTCTCCTTGAACTGAGGTACCCTAAATATTTTTGGGGAAGATCAGCATTACAATCACTTGATCTTACAACATTTCCCAGTGGGGAGATAAAATACTAACTAGGGAAACAGTACTAGGATTTTCTTCTGCATGTCCTTCTCAGTCCCATGTGGCACAGTGCTGACTTGTGTCCCACGAGGATGCTGTGCCCTGGACAGTGCACAGGCTTCGGGGGTGTAAAGGGTTTGCAGGAGCAGAGTTCACCAAGCACTGGGAGCAGCTCCTGCCCTTGGGAAGCAGCCTGCACCGCTCAGGGGAGGGAAGGGTGCGTGGCTGGGGATCACAGTTTACAGAAGAGAGAGGAAAAGAAGACAGCCTGAGTGGTGTAGAAATTAACAAAAAAGGGTGAAATACACTTTCTGCCTAAAGGGTATTTGCATTCTACACAGAGCACATACTGGCATGCCTCAGCCCACTGCTACCACCAGTGGCAATTTCAATATGCACCTTCCACCTCTTCTTCACTGCAGCTGCAGAGCAGCCCTGTGGCACACTCATATGCTGAGAAGTAAAATGTATTTTTTATGTTTGCTACTGTAAAACAGAATTTCATTCAGTGACTTGTTTCTGTTGAATTGTCCCCCAAAATTGCCCTGCTATCACTTTGGAAGCCAAATGTAGAGATGCCTTGATTTGACCTTGCATCTGTAGGCTGGGCATTTGGCCTTTTCCTATTGCTAACTAAACAGAAAGCCACTTTCAGTAGTTCATAGAGCAGAACCCAAGTCATATGTGGTCTCCCCCAGCTCAAAAAAAAAAACCAAAAAAAGAAAAGAGAAGAAAAGAAAAGAAAAAAGGTATTTGATTTATTCCTTTCACACAAGTCTGTGAAATCAGAAAAAGTAACTTGGCACAAGAACAATTTTAAATAATAGATTTCCAGGCTCAAAATAGTCTTCTCATAAGATCTAGGAAGTGCTGCTGCAGCTCAGTTCTTGCGTGTCTGTAAAATTCCAGTGAATTTAAAATCAGTAAGGGGAGGGAGAAATGTTCCTTCAGCAAACTGGGTTAAAGGGAGGACCCCATTTGAAAAATCAGGATACTTTTGCAGTTGCCTTTTAAGATTAAAACCAAAACTAGTTAAGTGAATAGGATTCTGTCAACTCAGAAGTTGCAATAAATAGTAATAGCTAAACTATTTGTGGCAATGGAATGATCCTAAACCAACATATTTTAAGTCTCATGGAGAGCACTGGAATTCACTGTATAGATTTTAAGATCTCTGCAGATAGATTGCACCTCAGCTGTTAATCATGGACCAGATTTTCATCTAGAAGTGACTTGATACAACATCAGACACAAAGAGCATGTGTGTGACCACCAGCAGATCACAGTCATAGTGCTGAGTTTGAAGTATGTGGTTATGGATTGCTGTCAGGAACTTCAGAAAGAAATGTGACCAGTAGGTTCAGGTTGTGCAACTTCTCAGCACATTTGCAGAGAGGTAGGAGCACACTGTTGTGGTTTAGGCACAGGTCTGGGAGCCAGGAGGTCTGGATCTATTCGTGGCCATGTGCTGTGTCCTTGGATAAGTCAGGTTATCCTTTCTGGGCTCCTGCACATCCGGTATTGTATCTGTGCTTAGACAAACACATTGCAAAGTGTTTCTATTGTGGCCACTACACTTCTGTTCTGAGGGCATCTTTTCCTTCGAGGCAATGGGAAAGGTAGGGGAGGAGCAGGAGAAAGTTTGGGGTTTTTCCAGATTGAGTTAGTAACTTCTCCAAGTTTACATGTGATTAACTTCAGTGTTTTATGTGTCCTTCCTCCAAGAGTTAAGTGCCACCCTGCATGCCCCAGTCATCTTCGGTGGGACTTGGCTGTTCTCCCCATGCAGTGAAACAGAGGGGAATAAGTACTGCATGTCTCGTATTTAATAATCTGAACTCCTTGCATGCTCTTCAGCAGCATGTAAGGCTGTAAACTTCCCTGCCAAAGGAATGCTAAGACAAAGCAGTAGCAAAAATGCCTCTTATTTGTGGACGCTAGAGGGCATTAGAGGAATAGTTTACTAATACATATATGTTTAAAAAAATAGAGGGCAAAATAGTTCCCTAAATCTCAGTAGTATCACTAGTAACACTTGCAGCTGTAGGATTGTACCAGGAATTGACATTTTTAGGTGCTTACCCGAATTGTTAGCAATCCATCCATTAGTATTCATACAACATTGCTAATCAAACATAACATATCAGTCACAAAAAACACTCTAGGTTCTAAGACATGTGACTAAGTAACATAATTGTGGCTGAAAAAGGCAAAAAGAGAGGGGATTACGAATTTGGTTGTTTATATTGTGGCTGATCATAGTCCCAACTGCTTCTGCACTATGCTTCCAGATCAGGTGGTGGAGGATAATTTGCACAAAAGTGACTGCATCTTTCCCTTCTGGACACAGAAGATGATATTTTGCTTTGATTCTAGCCATGCACTGAATACTAATAGTGATGTAGAAAACAAACAAATAATCAAAAACCCAAGACAAACAAAAAAAATCGAACAAAAGAAGTCAGGAAAGCTGGATCACTAAAGCCACTGGAAGATGACAGTGTTCTGTGTGCAGCTCTGGGGGTTGGCTTCTGTGCAGAAGGTGGTGGGTGGTTCTGATTTTGTGCTACCCTGTGACAATGGGAAAATAATAGTTGGGATGTGAAAAATAAGAGCTGTTTTCTTTTGTTTTCTTTACTGTCTGAGACAGGGAGCTATGAAACTGTGTCCATATCTCAAAAGGTAGAGCAATATTTTCATTTGCCTGTTCTGCTTCAGTTTTTCTTTCCTGCAGCAGTTCTGACAGATAGAGCAGCAGCAGGAGAGAGTAAAATAAAAGGAATTAGTCTGAATTTTTACTGCAGGCTTTTCATCACAGAACACGAGTGGGAGGCAAAAATAATAGGAGCATACTGCCATCAGGTAGAAAATTAATAATGTAGAAAACTGCATAAGAACACACACATTTGATGTCAGATGCTGTGTAATGGGGTTTGGCTCTCACTGGTGCTCATGGTTTTCAAAGAACAGCTGAGAAGAGGCCCTAATGCCTGAGCTTATTGCAAACACTGATTATTGAACCTGAAGCGAGTTCTGGAATTGCTATATGAGTCACAAATTTTGAGAACATTTAGTTATGAACGCATGGAACACCTGTGTACTGAGAAACAGAAAACACTTCACCTCAGAAAGCTTTTGTCTGGTTGTCTTGGTATCACCATCAATATATTTGTCTCCACGTCACAGTCATGACAGACTGATCTTAGCTGGAGTTCTCAGCTGTTGCTATAATCCAAAGACTAAATCCTGCCTCCCAGCAACCATGCCTGCTACTGTCTCTGTTTTAGGAGATTTAAAATTTTGGCAGTTCACAGTCTGTGACCAGTGGGCTGAATGGCCTTGTTTTACTTGGAATTTAAAAGCAGGTCTCAATCATTCTTTGTTGTGAAAGTGTTGACAAACTCATCCTTTGCCTCTACTAAAGAAGCTTTGACACATGTGGCTGCATAGCAGAGTACAACCCTCTTAAATGTACTTCTTTCCAGAAGTGATTTTTTTGCCTGGGCAGCTTAATACAGAAACGAGATCGGGTAGGTCAGCAGAAGTGTTTCCTGCCAGTGTGACAGCCACGTGGGGCCATTTTCTGGGAAAGTTGCACGCTTTATGGACTAGATATTGTTTGGCTGTCTGGACTGGTGCAATCATTCTGGTGAAGCCTCTGGTGTGTAGGTGAGGTCTCGCTGATGCCAGGGGCTGTACTGAGTGGTAGCTTGACTGGGGCCTGGAAAGGAGAGACAGGTGGTTCCTGGCATTCCTTTTGGAAGTCAGGGGAAAGAGCAAGTTCCAAATTTTTCTGATACTAGAGCCCACGCTTAATAAAGAGGGGACATCTCCGTGCATAAAACAAAAGTGTGATACTAGCTCCCTCTCGCCAGCTTGCTCCAGCTAGCTCTGAGGACATGGATTTTAGCAAACAACCTTCCCACCAAGATCCCCAGAGGCCCCTGCTCCCATCTTTAGCTCATGCAGGAGCACTCACTGCTGCCATCCCTCCCCTGTCATGGTTCCCCCAGTTAGCGTGGCTGACCTGGCCCTGGCACTGACCAAGCCTGCCCTTGCTCTGAGGTGCCAGCAAGCCCTCAGTATCCTGCACAGAGGGAAAACAGCCTTTTGTTTCACCTGTGCAGTGCTGTGATTTTTTACTTCTGGGTCTGAGTGTTTGAAAGATTTGAGAACTCACACTGTGCCCCTGGATCACTGATCTTTTCCTTACGTTACCTTGCATTTCATTGTAGCCAGGCAGTGTTGTTTAAGTTCTCTTTCTTTCTCATACAGAAGGCCAAATGGTGATAAGCTCCTTCTCCCCTGCCTTGCCATCAAAGTCTGCTAGATATTTACCTACCCCTCAAATTGTAGTTCAAGTGGGGTTTTTTCATCCTTAGGTTGTTAATAAGTTCCAAGCTGAAGCCTTTTCTCAGATGGCATTGCAAATATTATTTCAATTACACACTATTGCATTCATGGCACTTCCAGTGGGACGAGACTGCCTGCCCCAGAAATAAAGTGTGATTTACAGTAAAGACACTTAATGGATGCTGGCATATGTGTCTTTGTAATGTCATATCTGCATGAGTGACAGTGAATGCCAAAGAGAGTAGCAAAGGTTTCTTTCCTACCTTTGACTCTCCCACTGTTTGGCAGAGGACTGCAGACAGCCTAGCTCTCAGAAATACTATTTTTGTGTTGCACAGAAGCAGGGAATGAGACTTTCAGCTGGCATGTGCACTTGATGCCCATTTTTTATCTACTTGAACATGTGCAGGAAGAAAAACCATGGTAACAGAAACTAGTTTTGGATGAAATGTCCTGGTGAGTATTTTTTGAAAACAGTATTCTGAACTGTCTGAATAATTTCAGTTCCTCCTCTCTGTGGTGGTTTCATCAGATCATGTTCTGCAGTGTGGTTTTGCTACTGTGCATTATGCATTACTGATTTAATTCATATCACAAAAGAGGTGCCAATTCATTTCCAAATATGCACAGATACTGGCAGGAATTTAGACAGGAAAACTGAGGTGACAAACCCAAACTAAGCAATGTAGTTACCAATAGATTAAAAAATCAACTGTGACATGGCAAATCTTGTCCTGACATGGATGATATTTTGAGAGCTTCAATTGCATGAAGATTATTCTGGTCACTATTTCAAATTAATTTTCCTCTAAACAATTAGACTGGGAATAGGCTGTACCTACAGTAATATTGAGAGTGTTGTACTCAATGGATCATTGTAAAAGACCAAAAGTTGGAATTCATATTGAAAGCAATTGGAATTGAAAGTAATTGGAAGTAAAACAGTAGAGTAGTGGGCCATATGGAAGCAGTTGTGAGTGTTATGAACAACTGATAGGATACAAATGTCTAATTTTGTCTCTTCCTCCAGTAAACACTTACAGAAGGAATCCAGCTTCAAATTGTACACTTGCTTTGTGTTAGCAATAAACAGCCATTTGTTAACAATGATCTGTTTTGATAACTCTGTTCTTTGACATTTCAGGGTTTCTATCTTTGAAAATGTTCGTCTGTCCTACCCAAACTGCAGTTAACTCTTCTCAAGTCACTTACAGAAGAGCTAGAAGCTCATCTCCTCAAATTCACTCATGCTGCTTCATAACCAGAATATTTAATAATCTAAGTTTTAACATCTGCTACCCCAGGGTGGTTTCCAGCACAATCAGCAGTGCCTCTATATGGCTCAAGTCTAAGGAAATGGGGTTTTTCTGCCCTTTACAATCTCAGAAGGATTGGAGGAAGAGAGGGTCAAGCAGCAAAAGCATGGATGTGAAATTAAGTGACAGAAATGTGGTAGAAGAATGGGACAGGAATGATGGGGAGTCATGTTTGTTTATTTGCCTGAGGCAGAAAGGGGTCACCCAGCAAACACATAACACAGACCATGATTTGCCAGGGGACAAAAGAAACTTTCCAAGGAAAGGCAAGCAGGAGCCTGCTTGACTTGTTGACTGGGTCAAAAATCAGGGATGAAGGCCAGAAAGGGCAGGCAAAATACAGGATATAAGGAACTGTAATGCATAAATCCACCAGTGTGACACAGTTACATGTTATGGGCAGTCAGGGAGATGCTTCCTTGTCTGTCTTATGGCTCATTCTGGTTACTGGAAGGTAAAGCCTGCTAGGCTGACTGTAACTGAAGGCAGCAGCTAATGCCAGAAGATTGTTCAGGATTTACAGCCTCCAGTGTTTAGTACTTGTGTAGCAGTATTCCAGAGAAAATATAGAGATGCATTAGAGAATTTTTTGGCATCTTTCTCATACTGGCAAGGTGACCAGAGATGGCAGGGCCACCCCAAGCACTCTGTGTTTTCATACTGGAAATTACCCCACTGCTGTAACTTTTAACAATGCTTTGCACTTTCATGAACACTCACCTGATTCAAAGTTCCACAAAATAGTTAAGGAATAAGGGATTTATATTTATCTCTGGTTGAAGGGTGAAATCATGAACAGAACAACAGTTACTTCCTCTGTTTAAATTTCAGTTGCTTTGTTTGAAACTGAAGCTCAAGGCAGAAGGCTTTGAAGCTTACCTTTGGCTGGTTATTTTAAGCAACTTGTGGGCTGCAGCAGAGTAGGAGGGTATCACTGGCAAATAAGCTTTGTGTTTTTGACAGGGAGACTTGTGGCATTTCAGTAAGTTGGATCCTTTTGCAGAAGACTGATATGTGTGGCAGCATTTCTGATGTGTGATGTTTTTCATCTGGAAAAGAAACCCTTCCTTTTGTAGTAAGGCATCTTTTGCATCATTCTTGCAGGATGAGAGAGGGAGACTTAATGGTTCAGCTCCTGTGCAGGGTGACTTCAGATCGCATGTCCAAGACACATTCCATGCCTGCCTGATGATTTGTTGGCAATGTTTAAAAATCTACGTTGGTGTAAGTTAGTTGTTTAAGGAAACTTTAAAATAAAACCAGTCTTGACACTGCTGGGCAAAGCTTTAGCATAACATAATTGGGTTTTAGGGTTTCCATGAACTTCAACATGTCAGGACAAATTATTCACTTGCACAACTGAAGCTTCCTCTTCCCCCTCCTCTCCAAAATACAGAAAGCCTAAAAAGGTTCCATTAGTCTATCCATGTGTCTTCCCCACAAGGTCTGCAGAGGTTTCAGCTCAAAACACATATGTATGAATACTCAGTAAATTTGCAGGAAAAACATGTTGTTGCTTACTTCCTGAAATATAAAGTCACTTGGGACCTTGGGCAGGAAAGATTTTAACACAATTACATGTAATATAATTATTCATACTAAAGATTTTAATGTGGAAATTACCTGGAAAAGATTGTTGATAATCTGCAAGGCAGAAGACAATCTCAAATGTCTGCCCTTAAAACTATGCTAGTTCAGTAGAGCTAAGACAAATAAAATTTTGGATTGTGGTTTTCACCTGAAATGAATAAATAATAGGGCACAAACATGTATTTTAATAATCACTTTGCTATGACTCAGTAGCACTGGATAAGGAAAGTTAGAGATGCACGTGAATTCCAGTCTTGGCAGTGTACCATGGCCTGGAGATGTGGAACAAGATGAAGGACACTTAGAAAACATTGAGGGTTTGACATAGTTGCACTCAAGTGCCATAGAAATTAAGAGTCAAGGGCACTCATTCCTAAAAGAGAACTTGGTTTAGGAACACATGCATTTTGGGGGATGTAGGATTAAGAAAATGATGACAGAAAAGGATACCATAGTGCATTTAAAATATCACAAATGTAACCCAGGACAGTATTTGATAGCTTTTATCCTACAGGCTTCATAGCCCAGTTGAAACAGTTTCTTCTTGAAATCTTTCTTATTTGCTTAGGCATAGAATAATATGAGGCAAAATATATTATTAGCTGGTCATTAGGCAGTTTGGGGGGTTTACTCCTATCCCACACACATATTTTTTCATGTTAAATATTCTTCCTACCTTATCAAAGCTGACAAACTTATGAATGGGGCTACTAAAATTACTTTTACTTCATGCTTCTAAAAATGTTTTCTTTTTAAATATACGAAGATGGGTGAGTAGTCCTTATTTCAAGGAGTGCAAGGAGAGGCTGCACATTTCAGACTGTTTTATCACTTAATGTAACCATACTGCAGATGTCCACGTCCTGTCACTCCTAAGTCCTTATTTACAAGATGTTCAAGGGAAGCTCCTGATGGTGTCTGAGAGAAACAAAGAGGCATGCATGGGGCGCAGAAAGGAGATGTGTTACTCTTGTCTGAAATCCTTGCTGGGTGTAACCCTTTCACAGGATGAAATCCTTCCCCCACAACTAAAGCATTTCATCTTCACTTCAGTGCAGACACAAATTTTACCCAGGAGCTTTTTCCACTGATGCTAATTACCTTTGGATCATTCTCTCTGCATGAAAAGATTGTCTGGGGAGTCAGTAACAAGGTAATTTCCACTGCTAACAGCTCTTCAGAACAACTAAAACTCAAATCCCAATTTACCGTGTTTGTCTTTTGATATTTTTAATATTGTCAGCAATGGAAGTGCTTCTACACTTTGCTGCCACGTACCCTACTTTCAAACTAATTGATGCACCCTGTACAGTTCAGAATAACTAAACTCTGCTTCTCTTTCCTCTTCTGAGGAGAGATTACTCATTTATCTTCCAGCCTTACAAGTTTCTCCCCTTTTTCAGGCTTCTGGAATACACATATCTTTTCATGCAAAGATATTTTTGTCAACCTGAGGGTCACCCAAGGTGCCAAATGAACAATTTCTTACATACCTTTGACTGTGAGACAGGGCTGATTTCTCCCTAACACTTGGTCATAAGCACCTCCAGGGCTTTTGGGTCTCTTCACAGATACCAAGCTGCAGACGCAGTGGGTTTCTGCACACTGCTTTTGATCTGGATTCTTCCCTACCCAGGAATTAAGAATCCCAGGTTGGAATTAGGTTGTCTCAAATGTTTTCAATATTAACCTAAAATATAACCCCCCCAAGTTTATTCTGGTGAAGAGTGGTGCTCCAATAATGTAAAACAAAACTAAAATGAGCAGTGGAAAACAGCAGCCTGCACTGTCAGAGTACTCCATCTGCATGGCAGCCAGGGCTCTGAGTGTGGACTTGGCAGTGGGAACCAAGTGTCCTTTTGGCAGCAATCCCCTGCCATGGAGGGAGTCTCCAAAACTACCTAGCACAACAGGCAACTTAGTTTGCCACTTTGATTTGCTTTGGGAGCTCTCCTACTTTTTTGAATCCACCCAGTTCCTCTTTTTAGGATGGATTCCCATCTTCTGTCATCTCAGTCTTGCCACCCACCATCAGGTAGATTTTGTGCTTATAAGCAAGCGACTATGATGTAGCAGCCTTTTACCTTCCTATTTGGCACCAAGCCCTGAAATAAAATGATGCTAATATAGCAAGTAGGGCCTTTCTTTCTCTCCACTGCGTTGCTTAATTAGCACATTCTTTCAAGTTTGAATGGTTGCTGCATTTTGTGAAATAATAACTGTGCTAGTTATTCATGGTAACTACATTTCCAGGACTGTATCATATTTATAAATCATGTATCTAAAATATTCGCTATGCTTGTACTAACAGACTCTCAGCTTTCTGTTTGCTTTGAGTTATGCAAAGAGAGCACACACAATGTACAGCAGTTCAGAAGGTGCTCTTACCAGTACTCTCTCCATGCACCATCCTCCCCCCACTTTCCATGGGGGTTTGTTCCCATCGCAGCGCTGCCGCTGCTTGTGTGGCTCCGCACTAACAACAGCCGCACACGACTGCGGCAAATGCCAAATACACCTGGTAATACTGCAAGCAGCATGTCTCGTCTCAGCTCTGAAACACATAACAAAGCCAAATCAGAACAATCTCAAGGTGATTGTAACAACCAGCCAAAATGGCTGAGTGAGGAGGAAAAGCCCTATCACGCTTTGTGTGGAAGTCTAAAGCTTTTTGGTGACTTGGAGTCCAATTGTAGTGCTTTGACAAAGATGTTTTATAAAAAAGCCGAGAAGCATTTTCTGCTGCCTTTATAGGGAGGCTCAAACTGAAGAGAAGTATTTGACATAGGCCATATCTTAATTGCAAAATCACTAAACAGTACACCATGTGTTCTAATAATAATCTTCTCTTACTTGTTTATTATCATGCACTAGTTATGTGTGAATGCAAGGACATTTTGAGGAAGCAAATAAAACTTGATGTTATATCACTAGAGTTATTAAATAAATTTTTCAGGATTTTTTTCTCTCTTGCCTTCTAGTTCAAAATGACAGTGAGTTTTCTATAAATAGTGTGTCTACATGAAAATATGCACTTTAAGATATCATATGTACAGGTTATAAATACGATATTTTGAATACCTACACAATTTTTCTATACTTCTCATAATGTTCTTTTATCTGGAAACTCTGTGTTTGGTAGTTGATCACAGATGAGGCATGCCTGGTGTAAATCCTTTGCTCTGGTTCTTTCAGTCTCCACTGAAAACCTTCTACACTTTCCAGCAGTCCCGATGGTCCAGTTCACTGCAGAAAATGTAGTGATTAACTGAATTATTCCTTCAGTGGGACTTCTTTTCTTCTACAATTCCATGGACTTCAGCAGAATAGACCAAATGTGCACTTGGTGAGTTACCAGAGTTGCCCAGGAGTAAGTTTCCAGAGAGAGCAGCAGTAGCTTCTCCATTGACTCCTGTGGAATTTGGATCTTTTCTTCAAGACCAGGATACAGATACCCTTCTCCTGGAGGGTCAATAGACATAGTTCACACAGTCAGCTTCTAGGCTTGTACACACATGCTCAGGAAAGTCAGGACATCTCCTCACACAAGTAGCAAACTGAGCTCCCAAAAGGGAAAACAGTTCACTGAAGCTCTTTAAACACATCTTTATCTTTAGATGCTCTGAAGAGAAACCAGAGTATACATCCACAGAAGTAGCAGGGAGGGAAGTGCTATCACAAATTTTGCCTAAAAGTGCTGTCAAATGCTGCAGGAGTCTTGAGATCTTCGCCCAGGATGGCTGAGCAAGATCTTGTACTTGCAGAGCTCCTGGGTGTCTGGGTGCACACATCTCCTCTCCCCAGCTGCCTTGCAGGAGGCTGTGCCTGTGCAGAACACTCGTGCTTGGCCTGGGGAGCTGGGGGCACCTGTGCTCTGTCACAAATGGGTTTCCACATGCACCACTGCACACTTCCATCAGCTGCTGCTGCTTGGAAGTCCAAGGTGTGACTTAGTCTGCTGGCATCCACAGCCTGACTGTAGTACTGCTTTATTTCATCCTTTTGCTTCTGAGGAAGTAATTTATCTGTCTCAGGAGATTTAAATGATGGGCAGGCATAAAGTGAATGAAAACAAGTGTTGTCTAGCAAAGCAATAGTCTCCATTCTTGATCATAAATATGACAACATAGTGATAAATAAGAATGTTGAAAAAGGAAGATGAGATAAAATCATATATATATATACATATGAAATATTCTAACTGTCTTCTAAACTTTTTCTGAGAGATTTCTTAACTGTTAAAGCTGAGGGCTAATCAAGAGATCAGCATGCTGCATTGTAGTGTATAATAAATTGTGGGCTCTCCTTGCACAGTCTCTGCTTGGATTTTCTCTAATACTTAACAGTTGTCAGGATTACAATGTGTATAAATGATATGTCAGAGCAATTCTAGGACCTCTGCTTTCCTATTAATCCACTTAAGGAAATGTATTGTGGTTGCAGCCTGGGTTGGCTGCAAATGTGCTTGAACATTATAATGGATATAATGAATGTTCCTGTACTATTGTTCAAGGCTGTCTAGGTTGGACTGTGCAAAGCCTCTCTTCATAGGAGAGGTGACCTTTTACAACTGACATATCTTCCTGCTAATTACATTCAGTCTCTTTATGTCCCAGACAGAATGACTGTAATGTAAACATTCCTCCTTTCTGTAGGTAAATGTGATTTATGTATTAAGGAAGGCAATACCTGTACAGCATTTTGGTCTCACAAATTCACTTACAGGAAAGACAGACATGTAGCCAGTTCTCTGTGTCCCTTAACATTCAAAACATTAAAATGTGACTTTGTATTTTCAGTTCCTTCTTTTCTTCCTCTGACTTCTGTCAAAGTTGTTGGCAAGATTAATCACATTAAATCAGACCACTAAATGTAAAGAAACACTACCCTCCCAGTTTTTCTGGGTTCCACACTGAAGTGGCATAATTCCCCATAAGTATGAATTCCTTATTTATTACATTAAATTTATCTGTTGTCCTCAGTTTTGACCAACTGTTCATGGACCAGCTTCAGCTGGAATAGGAGAAAACATGAGGAGGGGAAAAGACCAGAATCACAGATAATGTCCAGAATGAAGAGAGGATGGAAAGACAGAATTATTTCATTTAGAGAAGGGTTAATTAGGAGAGAGCAAAGTGAGTGCAGAGAAAACCAGAAAATGGTTGAGGGATCATGTTTCAGTCCTGTCCTGTTTGAATTTTCTCATAAAACAAGAAAAAAAAAGAATTGTTTTGGTTTACTTAGCCAGTAAAACAGATAGGCAGCAGCTGTGAAACTGAGAGTAGTGTTTTTCACATGGGGAAAAACTGACTTGCAGGACTTCTGCAATGAAAAATATACTGAGACTGTGAGTTCAGCAGGACTCAGGAGAGGATGGGGCTTTTTGGGTGGAGTTCAATGTAGTCCCAGCAACATCAAATGAAAGTGTCGTGGGTTAAATATATGACATGGAGGGAAGGAGGAGAATCTGCATCAGCAAAGCACTGATGCACATTTTTAGCTTTAAATATCTACTTAAAGCCACTCAGCAAATCACTTTGTAAGCAGCTACAAAGCTCTGAAGATCTGCTCAAGTTGGTTATGTTCAAGCTTCATTATTTGGTATTTTGATTATATGCCTGGGCACTTTTCCACAGTATGGAGCTTGAAATTGAAAAGTGCTGAGGGGTAATGTCAACATCAAGCATAATAAGCATGAAATTATGAACCATGCAATACAGCAGAAAAACACAGAATGCAAATGTATCCAAAGGTGTAATATTTGAAAGCAGCACTCCTATTGCCATGGCTCTGGCTTCAGCTGCTGAGACATAGAGCCTGCTTAATATACATGACTTTTGTCAGGAATCATGGCATGTTACTGACGTGACAGATAAAAGTGTATGACTTACAATATGCTATTTTACATGACTATAATAGAAATTATTTTGTTCTGTGCTCACTTTCCTTTGTTCTTGTGAATCTGAGACTTAGTTCAAGTCATTCTTGGGATCCATGGCAAATTCCTAAGGCTCCTTCACATTAAAATATGTACTGAAGAAGGAATGTCTGAAAAGAAAAATGAGAACAAATTAAAATAGGCTCTTGGTTGAGATTTATATTAAACCATTCTGACACACTCTTTTCTCTTATGTATTACCCACAGTTGCTTTGCCTTTCTCCTCCAGACATATTAACCTACTCCTTCTTATTCAACTTCTTCCTTACTTAGGCTTTGGATTCTCATAATCATCCTCAGTGCTGAGCAGCAAAAAAATTTCCTGCAAGCCTGGAGGACCTTCTCTGTTCCCTTTCATCCATCTGTATTATGTGCAACAGAAGTAGCAGTGATTCTAATTATGGAAATTCTGTAATCATTAACATTTTATAAATAATCTGTTTCTTCTTTGAGATGGTCCTATTCCAGCAGCAGATATTCTGCTCATATTCTGCTCATATCCTCTGCTACTAGCAAATTGTTGAGGATTTGGCATTCTTCAACCTGCAAATAAGCTCCCTTCCCCCATTTGCTACATTCAGGGGTACCATTTTCTGTT
This sequence comes from Passer montanus, assembly GCF_014805655.1. Taxonomy (NCBI): domain Eukaryota; kingdom Metazoa; phylum Chordata; class Aves; order Passeriformes; family Passeridae; genus Passer; species Passer montanus. The sequence continues at coordinate 9,133,087 of NW_024366591.1, forward strand.
AATCTCTTTTTAAAATGAGGTTTCTTAATGCTTATGTGCACCATTTAAGCAGGCAGGAGAATATCAGAATGTTAGCAGATAAGTGAAAAGGGACCTCTGTTACTAGCAAATCGTTGAGGATTTGGCATTCTTCAACCTGTAAATAAGCTCCCATCCCCCGTTTGCTACATTCAGGGCTACCATTTTCTGTTAATCTCTTTTTAAAAATGAGGTTTGTTAATGCTCATGTGCAGCATATAAGCAGGCAGGAGAATATCAGAATGTTAGCAGATAAGTGAAAAGGGAAGCATTAATGACTTCTGTTTGCTCTTCAGTACCCTTTACCTCAAAGTTGTGCAACTATTAAAAAAAACCCCAACCAAACAAGACCAAAATGAAAAACAAAACAAAACAAAGAACACTCCCCCTCTCCCCCCTCCCAAAAAAAACCCCCCAAAAAAAACCTCAACAAACAAACAAAAAACCTCCCAAAACAATAGCTGAATACCTGAACACAACAACTCTCAGCACTGATCAGGCAATCATTGGCAGTCCCTTTGGACAGCAATTTCATCACACTGAATACATTATACTTGTTTTGAGTTGGAAATGAAAAAGGAAGCAAAATTTCTCTAGGTGAAACACAATAAAAATACAGCAGATTAAAGAACTTTCCCAAAGCTCCTGTTGATGGGTGCAGCAATTTGATCACACTGAATACATTGTACTTGTTTTGAGTTGGAAATTAAAAGGAAGCAAAATTTCTCCAGGTGAAACACAGAAAAAATACAGCAGATTAAAGAACTTTCCCAAAGCTCCTGTTGATGGGGTTAAAGGTAGAACATCATGGCCCTATTGCCAGTACATAGTGACATCACACTACCATTTGTAGCAAGGTTTTCAGTGAGTTTCAGTGACTTCCCTTGAAGCAGATAAAGCAATTTTGAAACTACAAACTGTCTGGAAGTGAGACCTATCTGGCTGAACTTGTTGTACATCTCTGCACTCTGAAATGTAGTCATTTTACTGGTAATGCAATAGGATGTGGTGTCTCTTCAATTACAGACTTTTCTGTTAAAAAAAAAAAAAAACAGCTCCAAAAAACCCAATTAATAGTAGGAGGAGTAAAGATCACGTGAAATAAAATGTACAAGGGTTTGGGTGTTTGGGGTTTTTTTTCTCACTGCAGTGACACAGGAAGTGAATGATGGGAAGAAACAGGATATCCACACCAGAGATTAAAGGCTTTTCCAATGAATGTAAGATGCTCATCGCTACTTCTGGTGGTACTCAATGATTACAGCACATGATAAACATGATTCTACCAGTAAGGGTGAATTGTTTAGGATTAGTAATTACATATGACAAAGTTACGTTTGATAAGATAGTGGGGAGATAGGGATGTAGCAAGATAAAAACAAATAGCTTGGCTCAATGCTAAAGTACTTAAAATGATCAGATAGAGTGCCAATGTCTAGGTGTTGGCTGCATTGAAAAATAGCATCTGTTGGAGGAGCTGCATGGTTGGTTATATACAAGTTAAAGAAGACTTTAAGTAAAAGGACTTAAACCAGTCTTGCTCCTTAGGGATTTAGACAGTTTGCAGTCAGGCATCAACTGGCAGTTAAATTGGGTGAAGCTTGATGTGGGTGGTATGGATTGACTAAAATGCAAACAACTTATTTTCTTATCTTTGTCTACATTATACACTGACAGGGGAGGAAGAGCAAGGTCAAAACTCTTCTAAGTATATAGCATTAACCTAGATGAAGCATTATTATTATTATTATTACTATATGACACAGACTGAAGCATAGAAATTAAGGGCCAGTTTTCATTTAAATATATTGTTCTAAAAGCTAGACGTTATTTTGATTATAAGAGTAGCTCTTAAATATAAGAATGAAAAAACTGTTCTGAGATCCTGGTTAACAAGCCCAAAAGTCTTTTCTCCTGTTTGACGGGCAAGAAGTTATCTCAAGCTTAGTCATGCAATGGTCTTAACTCCTTGTAGATTTAAAGCTCTGTTTTTATTCTTTCATCTATCTCACACAAGCCTTCCAGGCATAGTTCTGCAACCTCCCTTGTTCATCCAAACAATCAGGAAAAGAGCACAAGATAAGCTTTTCTCATGGGTAAAAAGAAACCAAGAAAAGGCTTGTCAATTCCCATACAATAAACTTGTGTCAGGGGAGTACACATGCTTTTTCGATTAGGGTTTCTAAGTTCCTTTAAATGCACTAGCTATGTCCTATACAGTGATTAAGGGCTTCAGCAAATAGGGCCTGAGAGGCCTTACAACCTTCCAGTCTCCTATAAATGCATTTGCTTACTGATATTCCCTTATTTTCTTTATGTGTCTGTTGTTGCTGTCATTTTAATGCACTCTAGAAAGTCAGTCCTAGAGAAATGCCATTAGTGGGGGAAAGACTGAGCTAACAGCAAGTCTTATGCTCATTTCTGATGAAGTGCTAGCTAGTTCCTAGTGGTGTCTGAAAGAGCCAGAGAGCCTGGGATAAGTCTAAAGCTTTATTTTTTTTTAGATCTCAGTGAGCAATACTCAGTTTGTAATTACATTTTGCATTAGAAATGCCATTATCCAAGCTGGGTGTAATTTGACACTGAAGAGTTATTTCTTTCCAGTGAGTTACTACATGAAACAAGTATAAGTTATTTGCAAGGTGTTTTGTACTTAGTTAATCAGGAATAAATTGCTTGGCTTTTGTGCTATTTATTTCCATCGGGTGGTATGGGATCTAGATTTATGTTTTGAAGCATTGAGGGACTGTATTGCCTTGGTGAAGGCTTTAGGCAGTTATGTGAAAGAAAAGCAGTTGAAAAAATACTTGCTGCTGCCTGAATTATTACACATATCTAAATAATGAAGCCCCAGCCATGTTTGCCTCCTGCCTGTAACTGCAACAAAAAGTACTTGTGATTTTAATTACTTAAAGCAAATTCAAGTGGTTTATTAATACCAACATAACCCTAGGACAGAATTATAGTAATGTTTTATATACACTTGGGGGGATGCTGTTGGAAATAACATGCAAGGTATAAATCTGCTCTCCTGCTGCTTTTCAGTGAAAATTTAACCTGAGATCCAGACCTTCATCTGCTAGGAGTGGGAGAGAGAAGAGGAGCATGAACAGTCAACTCAGGGGGAGTTTCCTTGTTCCAGATCTCAGGAAAAAGTTTCTGCTATAGGTGCAGAGGCTGGAGCCTGTCTGATGGAGGCTCAGTGCAATTCAGAGGGAGATGGGTAGGCTGTCTCTGGCCCCTGTGATCATCCAGGCGTCTGTCCAGTTCCTAGCAAGGATCAGAGCACACCTCATCCTCTCATCCTACTGCAAGTGACACCAGGAGCTGATGCTGCCCCAGGGTTATGCTAAGACCACTGGGTACAAACCAAGAGAGCCTCTGACGGAGGGCAGTTGTCTCCCCATTACTCCTACTTCATATCTCTGTGCCATACAGTGGGTGTTCCTATGGAAATATCCAAAGGATTTGTCCTGGTGACCACAGTGAAGGGGTCAAACTGCAGCTAAAGAAGTCTCTTTGCAGAAGGACACATTAACCCCTATCAACACATTATAGGACAAGAAGCCTCCTTTTAACTGAGAACTGCATTTTTAGTAGTGTGTTTTTTACTCTGTCTGAAAGGAGCAGGATCTGATGAGTTCCACTGCTCTATCCAAAGCACACATGGACTTTTCTCACAATAGGCAGTTGCTTCTGTTCTTCTTGATTAACCTAATAGTCTCATTATTTCTTATTCCCATTATGTTTTGTGTTTGTGTTCTGATGTTTGTCTTTAGCTTATCCTACCTGGCAGTCCTCACTTTCCTTCTTTACCTTGGATTTTTCTACCTAATGTTTTGCCTTCTTTTAGTTTTTCTGCAGATTCCTAGCTTAACATGACCCTCCCTCCAACTACTCTATAAGCTAATATTTTTTGTTTGTCTACATTTTAAATTTGGGTTCTTTTTAGCTGTTTTATTATTACAGTTTTATCAGCAATGACAGTTCCAACAGAGAGTGCATTGAATGCAATAACAAAGTTCCCATTAGTTCAAAAGAAAATCAAGTGAGTCATGGGAATGTAAAACCATGTGCGTAATCTCATTACAGATATCCCTGGTACTGTTAATTAATCATCCAGATTCATTCCCCAAAAGCATTAACTAAATCCAGTCTAGGAGTTGGGGTATTAAGGATAAGCAGCAAGAAGGCTTTATAAAGGGTTGTCCTATTATTGTGTGAAAGTCAGGGCTTATAGCTTAGAATGACACATCTTTGGTGCTCACAGCTATTGTCACATAAGCATGGAACTGGGAGTTTCTACTCCAGCATTTTTAAAAATCACCATGACTATTTTAACAAGATCTATAAAGATTTTGCAGTTTCTGCTAGCAAGAGACAGCATGAGCCCACTATAACTTCTTTCATCTCTTACTGCAAGAAAAGAAAGACAAGATCCACCAATGAATAATCACATTCCAAGGAAGGTTGTAGAAACCGTTGCTTTTTTGAAACACTATGTAAATTTCAAACTCCTAAATGTTGGCAGGGATCAAGCTGACAAAGGATAAAAGCTGTGTATCATAAAGAACCTCCACAAACAGCACATATATATTGTGTCCAGGTGGGTGGGGAAAAAATAGGGTAGTAAATGTAGTTAATTACTATAGTAAATTTATGTGCCATAGTACAGTACCAGCTGAAAATAGAGAGAAGCACGAGAGTCGCTAAGAGAAACCATCGTTTTCTTCCTGTTTCTTTCCTGAATCCTTCACAGATCCTAAGGCTGTGGTTCCTCTATATCTGCTGAAACCTAAGGCAACCTTCTCATCAATATCTGACCAGTATGTACAAAATATTTTAGAGCTAAGCTGAATTTCCTATCTGAATAATTAAAAATGCAGAGTTTTTGCTTATTTTAGATTAAATTCATCAAATAGAAAATATAATGTTACAATCCTGCCTTGTTTATCCAAAGTAAACTGTTGGAAAAAAGCCTCCCATTTTCCTCAGTCTCAGCCCTCTCTTGAAGGCTTCAACAAGCACAGTGTTACAGTCTAAGTATAAGACTGAATTTAATGCAAGATATTTGGGGTAGATGATACTCTTTGCTGCCCATGCATTCATCTGGTATGGCTACACTTAAAATCTGTGGAATTATTCTAGTTTTGCATTGTTCTGAATCTCCTGACTATATCCATGGTCCTTTATATAAAGTACCTTTCTGAAGGGACAAAGCAGCCATCCTAACTTTGCAGCCACAACCTCAAGCTAGTTTCCTGTCTTTAAGCCTGCTCTTTTAATCAAAACTCCCATGGCCTTGAACCAGCACAAAGGACTTACTCTTTCTTTGTGGTGCTGCCCGTGAATATCAGTCACTATACCTTTGCTGTAGGCATTCATCTGACATTTCATTGTTCAGCAATGCACTTGTGAGGTTAAAATAATTCACTTTGTAAAGATGTACAAGATTGTGAGTCAATTTATGAACATCTAGAGTATTAAGAGAGATACTTCTTAGTCTACAAAACACTGTTTCACTGTCATTTCAAAAATTCATATTTAACATGTGACCCAAAGATTTTAATTATTCTTTCACTAGTGATAAACAGCAGTAATAATATATTCATCTCCTCTTCATTAAGAAAGGGTAATAGATTATAAATATTAAGCCTGTTAGATATACTCTAATGATGAATAACAATAATGTTTGAGTGTTCTCAGGGCTTTTCAGCATAGGATCTCAAAAGCACATGGAGAAAGTAGTAGCCAAGCTTTGTCCCAAGATACTTGTGAGTAACTGGTGACAGCAGCTTAACTCAGGCCTGGTGCCACGAAGAAGGCAGAGCCTGAAATGGAGTGGGAGGATTGCACTGCCACTGCTCACTGCACACACTAGTGTGCTTTTAGATTTTACAGTAGGCATTTCCACCCCAGCATTTTCTCCCTTTTCCTTTTCCCAGTGTCTGAAGGCAGATACTCATCTAGGAAACAGGCTTATATTACTGTCTCATAATAAGATAGCTGGGACCCAACTATATTAATATGTGCCCTAATGGCAGCTGAAAGGGGTAAAAGGAAAAGCTCCTCCCAAAAAAGAGAAATAGCCAGTGGGCTCAAGAAAAACAATTGGCCTCAGTAAGAGTGGGAGACTGGAGTGATTAGGATAGCAGAATAGAGAGGATATAATTACAAAGCACGTGGTGCCAAAAGGCTCATCCTATATAATTTCTTTTAAATAATATCTATGCTTGAAGGGAGAACTCAGTGTGCCAAACTGATTGGTCTCTTTGAGGGCAATCAGCACAGCTACTTGCTTTAAGCATTTCAGTGAGCGTTCCCAGGAAAATTAACCTGTTTGATTCCAGAGATCTGGCTTGCTGCTTCCTGAGAATTAACCCAGAATCGCACTCTGCTGAAGCTCACTTGGAGCTCCTGTGAGGAAGCAGGGCAAACTTGGAAAAACAGGGGAGAGGCTGTGCTTAGGTCATTATTTTTAATCCTCATCTAATTTGAATTCTTCTGGACATAGCACCATTATTGTGCAGTCAGAAATTAAATCATAGAGCAAAGGGTCTGAGAGCTTGAGAGGTGCACAGCTTCTGGACAGCGACAGCAAATTTATTGTGAAGCTGTAAATTGTGACATCTAAGACACTTCCAAAAGTCCCAGTACTAACTGTTAAGGGTTGTGATGGACATGAACAGTTAAAAAAGAAAGTACAATGGAATGGATTTTTCTCTTTGTGTAACTTTATAAGTGGATGTGGCATCCAATTCATATTGCAAGCTCTTTAGTATTGGCACTGGGAGGAATTTGACAAAGGAAAGACCTGATAAAGAAAAGACAATGCAAAGGAAAAAAAAGAACCAAGGAAATACTGACAATAAAAAATAAGAAGAAAGACAAAGTGCAGAGTATACACAGGGGAACAGGAAAGAATGTAGTTATTTAAAGTGTTTAAAATCAGTCTTCCTGGTAAAAGGAGAACACAGGAATCAGTTTGGATCTTCTTGCTCTTACACATCCTTGTATTTTAAATAGGCAGCAATTTTCTTCCTGGCAAATATCTGGTGAGTTATTTACATAGGTTGAAACCTTCTCCATTTCACAGGCTATTGGGAGTGCTTAAGTCCTACCTAATCTTTGGTTCGAACAGCTGGCAATAAAACTTAAATTGGACAGATTTTGTGATTTCCTAGAACACTATCTGTAAAACCAGTGACTTGAAATATGGAATATATCTCCTCAGAAGTATCTTTACTGTTATTTTCTGAAAGATTTTTGGATGCTCCTTTTTCATCTCTTATTCCTGTTCTGCCTAATACAAACTGGGTGGACAGTGCATAGTTCTGTAAATATTCAAGTGAGAAGATGAAAAGAAATGTGATTCTGTCTTCAGTTCCTGTGGTTTGTTTTTGGATGTTTGAGGCCAGGAACATGTGCTTATTTGCTCAGACAATTCTGAAAGAACCTTTTTTTTGAGGGCAAAAGATCCCCTCACAGACTGAATTTATTTATTTTCTTTCTGAGTCAAATATGTTTTTTTAATCGTGTTTTTAGGTTTTAGGTATTTTTATTCTGTTTTCATATATTCCAGCTTCAGATGTTTTTCACCTACTTTTCCTTCACTGCTCAAAGTGTGAGCTACTGACAAACATGGTCTCCTGGCCTTTGTGTCTTTGTTAGAAGTCCTCCTGAACTGGGGTGTTTCAGGAGTGGAGGTTTGACTCAGCCTACACAACGTTTATGAGGGCAAAAAATGTGCACAACTACATTGAAATGCATTTCACATCCAGTGCTTTACAAAAACAACTGGCCAGGAGTGGGTTGGTGGTGAAGAATGTAGAGGTGATGCTCAGTTATTTTTAATACTGTATGTATCCTAGGTTATTGAAGGGTTAAGAAGTAATTGTTGCTGCATTGTTGATGTTGATGCAATGTATTTTTTATTAAAACAATGTACTTTTTTATGATTTGAGATGATTTAGGTCTTGTAATCAGACAATGTCCCATATACAAATATGCAAGGAAAAGCAATTGCCAGATAAACCCAGGAGGGTGTTAAAACTCTGAGATTAAATCTAGCTTTTTTCTTACATTTTGTGGAATTCACCAGTATTATTTGAAATGCAGCTGTTCTTTATGCACAAAACCAGGAGAGCTTCTCATAAAATATTGGAAATATTTAATATTTTATGAGACTTGGAAATAAAATCCAGCAGTGCTGTCTCCTCCAGTAATGCTTACAGCAGTTATAAACAGAAAGTTAAAAAAAATGAGAGGAAGATATTCTCACCAGGACTTTGCATCTATGTCTAGGAACTGTTGGATAGATATTGTCATGTAGACAGTCTGCAGCCCTTATGGGCACCTCACATGCCACTGTTATCTGTAGCACTCTCTTCTGATCAGATTGGAAGAGAAAGCATTCAGGTGTGGATAGCAGTGACTCTACAGCAGAGTCCACGTGGTGCACTCTACTGAGCACCTTGGGCCAGGGAGGTTTGAATCCCTCCTCTTCCTTCCTCCTTCCTTTCACAGCCTTGTTCTGTGAATTAAAGACACAACATTGAAAGTAACTGAACTATTTTGGAAGAGGGAAAATTGGAAAGACATTGTCCTTATGGCTACATTAATATTGCAGAGAAAAACTGTATGTAAATTTGACAAAAATGTGAATTTGTTCTGAGTGGAGGTTGTGAATGTAGGAGCCTGCAAACAGAATAGTGGTGGATGGTCACCAGACAGAGCATCTCAATGCAGATTTCAGAATGATTGCAGGACAGAAACCATTACTTCAAAAATAGCTAATATTTGTGTTGGAAATGTGCTTTTGACATCTGTGTTTTTTGAGCTTTGAAATAGAAACAGATTATAAAGTTATCAGTTATTGTAGCCAGCCAAAAGTAACACAGCAGTCAAGTAGAACAAGCTCCTCATAAAGAGACTGATAATTATTTGTGGACAATATTCACAAATTACTTCAAATATACTAGAGGAAAGGATAATTTGTTTCCTGGAAGGTTGTGGCCGGTGTTGGTATTATGTATGTGTTTGACTCCTAGCATGTGAATTCATTCTGGTATGAGATGGAGCCTGTTAGGAAATTGGCTACATGAGTAAAAGTCCACACTCCATTTCCTTTAAGGTTGCTAAGCACAGCAATTATTGCCCTCAGTGGTAAGGCAAGCACATAAATTAATAAATGTCCTATTAATGAGTACACTAAACATGAAAATGTCTGAACTGGGGAAATACCAATGTGCCTGTTAGCAACAGGGCCTTGTTTCATGTTGGTTAAACAAACTAGCTAACAGGATAAAAATCAAAGGCTGTAGCACACATAACTGAGAATTTAGTTTTGTCTTGAATCTACCTTCCTGTGTAAATAAAGAATCTTTCAGGAAAGGGGTTGTCATCCATAGGTTTAAAAGCAGTGTGATGCTGAGTGTTAGCACATTGTGTAAAGGTTTATATGTACAAAACCAACCCAATTACTATAATTTTTTTATCTAAAATGAAGAAGAGTAGTCAACTCTAACAAAACTAGTTCCATCAAACTACAAAGTCTACAAATTCTTCAACCTGGGCAAATTCCGACTGCCTTATCCTGAATTTTTAATCTGACCTTCCCTTTTTCACATCCTTGCTCTTGATTTCTAATGAAAGTCTGCCTTCTCTAGTTTCCAAGGTTTGAGAATTTCTTTCCACATTTGTAAAGTGTCCACAGCCCAGACATCCACCAGTTTCTCCTCCATTGCCTCCTGAATACAGGAGTGGTGCTTTAAAGGTTAAAAGCCATAAATTTGACTTGAAAATTTACCCCATGTGAATCAATTTTGCATTGCTTATACTGTAAGATGCTTACAGTAAATGAAATTAAATGTAATCCAGCAGTAAATGTGTTAAAGCTGGGGGAGGAGGGGGTGCTGCAGCTACAGAGAGTAACAAGCCTGCTGCCAAATGCAGCTTTCACAGAAGAGTCCCTGGAACACAGTCCTCAGGCACCCTAGTCTTCATTAAATAAACACAACATTTTTTTTATTGTGATATGTGGCTGGTATTTTTATGCACAGTGTAAAACAGAGGCCTAGTGTGGATTTCTGGTGTAAGTGTGTGTGCCTGTAAGGGCAGGAAGAGAAACCAGACTGTTGAAATGCTCAGGAGTTGGAGTTGAGCAGAGCTGTATATGAATCAGCTGTACTTCACACATACATAGGGCAAAAGAGCCCACAAGCAGTTGGATGTCCTCTCCCATGCCTTGGTTGGATACTGAATGTCCTCAATTGCTTTGAAATCTTCTTTGGGTGACTAAACTGAACACTGAGGAGTGGAAGCTTGAGTGCTGTGGCTGTGCAAGGCATCCTGAGAGGAGGAAGGAGGACAAGATGCCTCTTAGCTCTCCTGCAGCACCAGCTGCAGAGGGGCCAGCCAGCCACAGGAGAAACTTATTGCCATACACATCTTTGATGTTTGGAGTTCTGGGCTTAAATAAAACATTGGGAGCCTGAAATGTGTTAACAACTCTGCAAACCCTGCAGTATTACACATGGTTAAAGGAACGTGTCATCCAAAGCCCCATTTTTTCTCTGTGACTTTCTGTGTGAGCAGCACCACCCTCCAAGTAAAAGAATGTACTTAATGTGTCTTTCCTTTAACAAAGAAGAGAGCATAAGCCCTTTAGAAGGAAAGAATATAAGTGCCTAGCAACAAAGACTTTTTAACATATATACTTTTAATTCTTATGACCATCCCATTGATTACACGTATAACCAGAAGAGAAGTCTGATTATCCTTATGCAGCCATTTACTTCTGGGAAAAACTGATAACTTTTGGATGTAAAATGCTGATTTAGTGTTGTCCTCCTTATATAGCAGAGCTGAGATGATCCTGGAAGATCTGCTCAGAACAGAAGCCAGAGTTCTCCAGGTTCTGGTGTTACTTGTCACCTGAATCTAAGGGAGTCTCTTAAATTATGTGGCTGTATTTTAACTACCAGTGAGCCTGAAGTTTCTTCCCAAAGGCAGTGTAAAATGAGTTAATATTTTAAAATCTGTTTTGAAATCCTCAGATTACAGGCATTGCAAGATCACAAAACATTTCATGGACAGAAACATCTGAGGTGAAATCTGCCTCTCTTTATGTAACTTCTTTCAATAACCAGAAACCAGTTGGACTCTGAGAATAAATAGTGCAATGAAACAAGATGGACCCATGGTTCTCAAATGCTTATGATCTGTAAGATCCCAGGAAACTGAATTGGTCAGACAATTCTACTAAAAATCTTGGAAATAACCATGAAAACCACCAACCATCATTTGACCAAGCTGATATTTTGTAGTCTTAGGAGTAAGTACATGATTATTTTATTCAGAAGAATCACTTTGAAGGTAGCCTAATGATTTTTGTATGAGCTTTATCTCAAAGGTTGCACAGAAGAGGCATAGGAAGTGCTAAACAACCTGGAGCTTTGTCAGACTGCAGATCAACCGATGAGACCCATGCAAACGAATAGTGTAGGTCTGACCCCTGGGAAAGCTCACCTTTAAATATAAAGAACTTTCTAGCCAGCAGAAGTAGGGTGGTGTTTTCCCACGGTTTCCTAAAAAGTCTGTCAGAACTGATTTTAATAGTGTGGGTCTGACCCCTTGACAAAGCTCGCCTTTAAACATAAAGAACTTTCTAGCCAGCAGAAGTAAGGTGGTGTTTTCCCACGGTTTCCTAAAAAGTCTGTCAGAACTGATTTTCAATAGCTGCTATTTATATAATTAAAGAATACTTTGGAATGTTTGTGGAGTATTGATGGCTGCCCAGTCTTGTTTGCAAAGTACACTCATTTTAATTTGACCAGATCTTAAGAAATGTTGAGTATTTGCGCCCTGTCTGCTGACGCATCTCAGTTTGGAACCTGGTAAATCTGCAGAGTATTTTCATATCCACAGAAAAAAATCACAAGGATTAATGGGTGCTGAGGTCACTGTGCTCAGCATCTTGTGAATTCTGGTGCTCTGCTTACAGTGATATAAATTTATTTTACATCTTTCGTACTCATTCCTTATGGTGAGTTCTCTCCTGAACCCACTTGCATTAAGTCTCATTTATTAATGCCAGTTAGATTTTTGTGCTCTGACAGAAGGGTAGCTCTATCACATGTTGTTGGTATGTCATGATTGGGGATCTTAAAATTATTGGGGAAAAAACCAAAAACACCATAAAATGTTGCAACATACAAGCATCCAGTTGTGACATATGACATTTTATTTAATGTGTGTGGGTATGGACATACTTCTTTTTGTGCCTCAAAAGAAGTTGTTAAATTGTGATAAGAAAGCTGAAGAGTATGTGACTGCAGGTGTTGGAGTATTATCGGTAAATCCATGGAACATCTCATCTTGGCTGCTGGGTGGACTTTTGGTCTCCCCCCAAAAGGATACAGGAGGAACAGAAAAAGGCTGTGGCGAGGATGGCAGAAATTACTAAAGGCACGGATGAAAATTGACCCAAAATACTGTCTGGACTTGAAGGAAAACAAAGCAGGAGTAATACTGAGTAAATGATGAGAGTAAATTCTCCCTTCCTCTCAGACAGTGCGAAGAGAACTAAGCAGAGCGTGATGAGCCAGGAGCCCTTTCCGTGCGGTGCAGGAGCCCAGCGCCGGCAGCCACGGCCGGGGATCGCGGCTCGCTCCGGGGATCCCTGGCTGTCCGCAGCCGCATTACGGTCCCGGCTCGCTGCGACCTCCGCGGGAGCCGCCGGGGTCCGGCGCCGTCCGGGGGCTGCGCAGCGCCTCCCCCGCCGCGACCCGGGGGGCGGCCCCCTGCGGCAGAGGGCGGCGGGCCGGGAGCCGAGCCGGGCAGCGCCGCCGAAGAGGGCTCCGGCGGCGCCAGGATGTAGGCGCGGGGCGGCGGGGAGCTGCCGCCGGCGACGGGCTCGCCATGAAGAAGCATTCGGCCAGGGTGGCCCCGCTCAGCGCCTGCAACAGCCCCGTCCTCACCCTCACCAAAGTGGAAGGTAAACCACGTCGCTGCGAGCGGGACGAGGGTATCCCGGGGAGACCGGGCACGGCGAGCGGGGATGCTCCGGGGGGACCGAGCGCGGTGCTGGGGCGATGCCCGGCGGCGGGGACTGCGCGACTCCTGCGCGGGCGGTGCGAGCCCACGGGGCTGAGCGCAGCTCCCCCGCCGCCGGGCACCGCCGCGCTCAGCCCCGTCCGCCGCCCTGCTCAGCCCCCGCTCTTCCCTCGCCCTTACTCCAGAGGCAGAGCGCCTCTCCGGACCTCCCCTCGGGACGCGGGAGCAGCCCCCGAAGCCGTGGGCAGGTATCTGCCATGCAGGACCCTTGGCAGGAGGGAAGGAAGATGCTCGGCAGATTTGTTCTCCCGATGTAAGGAACACAGCCCCGTGTTCCAACCATCTGTCCTCACCTCTGTTTGCCAATCCAGCTGCATGGTAGCCGTGGAGTTGGAGTCTTATGGCCAGGAGGAACATGAGAGCCAAAGAGCAATGGGGGCTGGCAGACCTTTAGGGACCACAAGGACCTTTGAAGACATACAGTGATCGTGGCCAGGGACCTTGAAAAGGGCACTGATGTGCTCAGAAGGGTTCCCTGGAGAAATCTGAGGGTGAAGAGTTGTTTGCTTGGGTAGAAACCTGTAAGCCATGTCCTAGAGATGCAGGGGTGATGCGAAGGCAGGGTGTGGGTCAGGGAGAGGAGCCTGTCTGAAGGATGGATACAGAGCTCTGTTCCTGAAGGAAGAGCACAGGGAAAGCTGCTGGTTTGGGGGATGCCACTGGGCTATGTCATTGGTTGAGAAAATGGTGTTGGTGAAAGCAAAAGGTTGGCATGGGGGAATGGGAGGAGAGGCAAATAGAAAAGGGATGAGCAGAGTGAGGCAAATAGAAAGAACAGCTTAAAAAAGGGAATGATTGAATGTAAGACATAAAATGTGAATGTGAGACTGCAGAGAAAGCTCATGAAAAGGAAAAAACTAATACTGAAAAACTGAGAAATTAATAAAGGAAAAGAAAAAATGGTAGCAAAAGCTCTTTAGAGCAGAATGCAGAAGTGTGCAAGAGGAGAAAAGGAACTAAAAGCACCAAGTAAGAGTGGAAAGTAAAGGGTACCTGAAGGTTCTTTCAGTTCATGGAATATTCAGCTGTTGCATTCCCATAACATAAAAACCACCTATGGCAGAGATAGGAAAAGGGATCCCAGTTTTCTGATGGAAAGAGCACGCCTGATCTTCATTACACTATAATTAGATTTTTTAAAGCCCTTGGAGTTGACCCCATGCATAGTAGAGTGTTTCTCTTGAGGTTCGCATTGGAGGCTCCTCTGGGCTAGGAGCTCGTCTCCCTTTCTTTTGGTGCACTGCACAAGCTTTATGAATCATAAATAATAATAACCTACCAGGTTCCAGCTTTGAAATGTGGGTCATCTCATTCCTCTTTTACCAGTTCAAATACAGTTTATTACCTACCTTATATAGAAACAGAAGCAGAGCAATCTTTCACTTTGCCATAAAATTGAATCCTTTCAAGCGTTACCATGTCTGCTCTGCATACCAGCTCTCAGATACCCTATTTCTGCCCACCAGGGACTTTGTTGACCTAGTTGGACTTTTCCTTCTTTACTTCAGATTCCTTCTTCCTTTATCGTCAGTGGCAAAAATCTAAATTGCCTTGATGGTGTATGATAAGGTCTGGAGTTTCTTTCCCTCTCTTTAATGAAACAGACTGGCTCCTTTTGAGAGCTTCCTTTTCCAAACCAGTTGACAACATTTCTTTTCAGACTAACATTGACTAATTTTGCCAGCTGGTGTTAAAGCCATATAAAAAATATGTGTAGCTATAGGCAAAAATAAAGTGAGACAGCTGGCAGCTGTGGACTGCTGACTTCCTTTGTCCTGGCTGCCGTACCTCTGGCAAAGATTTGCCTTCCTCTGGTAGTCCAAGTCCATTGCAAAGGCACAGACAATGCTAAGAGCAAGACAACAGAAACTTTCATCTGTTTCATAGTTATGATTATTTTCTCCCCTATCAACCGCCATCAAAGTGTTTCAAGGATCTTTGGCAGAACCACTAGGAATATGTTTCATTCTGGGATGGTTAGCCAAGAGGAGCCTTTCATTGATATGCATTGCTGTAAAGCCCTCCAGCATTCCTTGTATTTTCCTGCCGGTGCAGTGACTTCTTTGCTTTAAAAGGAAGATAAGGACTTTGTGCGTTCAGAAGCGTGACTGCCATTTCAAATTATTTCGGAGATTGAATCATCAGTATGCTCGGAGCCTGCTGTACCAGCACTCTTAAAGACAACTCTGTCTACATCCATTGCTCAGGCAGGCAGTAACCACACCATGTGTTTTCTGTGCCTGATACCATTGTACACCCTTTGTATTTTGAGAACTGTATGCTTGGTGACTGATTTGTTCTTGTTCTTTCTTCTGTTATTTTTCTCACCAATTTCTGTCCACACTGCAGTGGCCTTTCCTCTCAGACCAGCCAATTGACTGGTTTCACCCTATTTGTACATGAAAGCACAGTGTGTTTTGAGGACTGATTTCTCTTCCCCAGGAAGGTAAATATCTCCATTTTTGTTCGGCATCTTAAGATCTTCCAGAGACAGGTAACATCAGCTTTGACAAAGAACTGCAGAACAATCACCACACCTGAGAAAACACATCCTCCACTTAATTAGCCCCTAGTAGGAGCTGCTTATTCCTAGGCTTTCAGCACCAAAGAATTGCTATTGCAGCCTCCCCTATAGCACATTTCCTCTGCACTGCTCTGTCAGGAATGACTGGCTGGTGATATTCCAAGTTTCTTATAAAAAAGACACCTCTCTGCTATCAGTTATTGCACATAAACATCTAAACTGATTGGTGTGGAACCAGATGAACCACATGTTCAGCTGGAGTAACCCTGCCTGCATTGCTGGAGTTGCAGGGACTTGTACAAGTATGAACGAGAAATAAATTTGGACTTTAGTATATTGGCATGCCTGCAGGGAATTCATCACGAGCATATCAACACTGTAATCACTTTAATAATCAATCTTTTTCACTTCTTTAGCAAGCACAAACTAAAGATCCCAAGCACAGCAAAAACTTCCATGAGTAGCAGTCGGCTTCTTTAAGAGAGGAGATTCTTATTATCCTCATTTTGCAGATGCAGCAGCTGAGAAACTGCAGAATGAAGCAACTTGCCTAAAAACAAGCAGCACATCTTTTGACAGAGCAGGCGAGAAAAGACCTACAGCAGATAGGAATGGACCGCCAAACTTCCTACACCTATCTTTGTGGTCATGAGGGCCATGGATGGATACAACAAGGGTCAGAGAAGCCTTAGTCTATTGAAATCAGTGACTAAAGATTCCTTTTAGGGAAATAAGCTCAAATGCTGCATAAATACATTTCTGAATAAATACTGAGTAACTATTAGCAGCATTCTGCTGGTGGCATCCAAAGGTTTTGCTAGTTATGCAATGCTTGTACGACTGAGCACTAGGGCAGGCTGTGTGAACATCTCACCCAGGACTTCACAACTGTAGAAGCAAGATTTGGTGGCCACTGATCTTTTTCCCATGAAAGCCATACATGACAGACCTATGCAGTGCTCATGCATCCTAGAAGACAGAAGCAGCTGGTGACCAGGAGAGGCTGGTGTTTTAGTGGCTAAGGAATTTGTGTTGGCTTCTGCATGGAGAACTTAACTTTGAAAGTGTTCGCTTGTGTTCAGGCTGCCTCTCTGCACAGGGGACAGTGTTCAGTGTGAGCAGTCAGGGTACCTTAACCCACCTGGTTCTTGCTCCGTAGCTATGGTAGCAGTTTTCTCCTTCTCCTGACCAGAACTGGTGAAGGTGCTGGTGACAAATTCACATGAATGGGGGTTTAGGTTTGCTGTGTGTCTGCTTCTCCTTTGGACCTACCAGCATGCACCCCATTACCACAGGATAATGTCACTTACTCAGCTGACAGAAAAGCAGTGCCTTCTTCCGTGGGTACGGAGTGTTAAGTACACATGGACAGTAATTACACTCTGGCTTTAGCCCAAGGCAGCTTTTGCCCAATTTTTGTATTCCTTGCAATATTTTCACTTAGTACAACAGCACATTTGAGCAGATAGCCAAGATCTTGTTCCAAAGGCGTGAGGAGTTTCTTGTTGCATAACACCTGGCTCACTTCCCAAATGGCACCATGCTTTCTTAGGCTTTAAGCAGCCTCAAAATGAACTTCTCTTAGCTGTGTTAGCTTACTCACTGGGGAGTCCCTCTAGCTCATCTTTGATCATGTCCCCCTGGTTGTTTTGTCTGCTGTCTCGCCTGTGCAAACTCATGAGTTATAGGTTTGGAGGTGACTCATTACTTCTGCATTGTGTCCCCTCCTCAAATGATACAAAAATAAAATAAGACCATTTTGATGTTACTAAACTAATGCCAGGGCAGTTTTAATGCATCACAAAGCAGAAAGAGAAGTTATTAAAGATTTATCTAAGATTCCTTACTTTAGTAGCTGAAATGAGACAGTGTGTACACACAATGGACAAACAGTAGTTTCATTTTGGTAGTTTCATTAGTTTCATGGAACTTAAGAATGACAGCATCCATTGGATCATCTTCTCAGTCCTTCTGTAGATCACAGACCATTACATTTCACCCACTTACCGCTAAATGAAGTAAGGTGCATTTTGTAGTCATCTTGAATCAATTTAGGCATTTGCTTTCAAAAAATAAGCAGATTACTAATCCACCTATTTAATTATAGGCTTCTCCCATGAGAAATTGGAACAAGAACCAGTAAAAAATAAATCTGAAGTCACCAGAAGATATTATTCACTGTCTCCTGTATTTTAATTTTATAAATCTTGTAAAAGAAATCTTGTACTTCTTTCCTGATGGCTGACAATTGTAAACAGTAGGATTTGTAGCTTGGTGTAAGGAGACAGAGTTCCAAAAAGACCCCTAGTTCAACATAAAAGTCTAAGTTAGCTCAACATGTATTCCCCAGCAATTTCCCAACAACAAGGCTCATACATAGGATTATTTATGTTGTTGCTTTCCTAGCACATTATACTCAGTACAGCATATTCACTTATGTAGGAAGCAACTCTCTCCGCTTGGCTGGAGCACCACTGCCAACCTTTAGTCCACAGCTCAGTTAATCTTTGTTAATTATAAACTGTGAGATGCCACTGCAGACCTGGATAGCATCCTGCAGAAGGAGGAATTTGGCCAATGAAAGAGTAGGTTCACTTTGTAGTCTTCGCTGAGCTTTGCTGACAGCCACTGCGGCATAAGATCAAAGGCAACGGGAAACAAGGTGTTTCCAGCAGTGCAGGGCTGGCTTGCCTCTAGGCAGGGCTGCCCACCATCTGTTGGAGAAATCAGGTACCCAATTTCCCATGTTAGCTGCCTGGTTCCAAACACATGGATCTCCTCTATCTGGACATAATGCAGGGGTACCCAGCCTGGAAACTTTGTGAACCTTACTCAAGGCATGAATTTTGACAGGAGATCAAGCACCCTTTGGTTATACAAAAGTTGTATGTTGGCTCTTTTGGAAGTGTTAGGTATACATTTAGTTCAGTTTCACTACTTCTGACCCTAAGCCTCCTCAACTGAATAAACCCAAACAAATGTGAACTCTGTAAGCCTTGTCATTCAGTCATGAAAAGTACAGAAGTGAGGAGGTAAGAGCTCGAAATGCCTTTTCCACAATCACCTCAAATTCCCTAGCACAACTCTCAGTAAGGGTAATATTTAATTTGTGACTGAAAAAGGCATGAGTCTGTCTTCTGTAGCTGACTGAAACAAGTGAGGAATGGTGGGTTGCAAAAGCCTTTCTCACTGCAAAGAGGATGAGGCAAGTATCAGAGAGAAAATAGAAACTAGAATTTTTGCGCGCAATGTATTTTTGCATGGAGTTACAGTGAGTGCCTCAGTGCCCACATGGGCCTAGCCAAACCTGTATTTTTTTAAAGGAGACTCAGCTTTTGATGAGTTTGCTGCTGAGAGGTGAGGAGGCATCTCTTCTTCCTTCCAGGAGATCATTGAGTAAATCATGTGGGGACTTCTGTGGATATACGTGCATTACTCTAACCACTGTGAGCACGCTCAAGTCCATGTCAAGTCCTCACTAGTATCTAGTTATTGGTTGACAGAGAACAGACTACTTGATCTGATCTTAGGACCTAAGAAAAGCATTGTGTTTGAGGTTCAATATCATGTTAAGCTGTTAGCTTCTAAGAGAAAAATCAGGTGGAGTTGGAATTCACTGTGGAAGAAACCAATGGGCCATAGCAGAGTCTTCTGTCTAAAACTGTGCTTACTTGAAAGCCGGGCAGCTCTGGGTTTTTGAAAGCTCCTCAAGAATGAAAGAACATTATCTTGTTTTGGATAAAGTGCAGTCATCAAAGCCTCCACAGTTAGCATGAATTCACTTATCACCCTGTATATATGTGCTGATATAAATGTGCTTTTTATATTAGTATATAAGTAATTGAATTCCCTTGGAGATAAAACTATTACTCAAGAAAGACATGTAGCACTCAAATGCCTGGATAATTATTACAGTAGCTTCCTGCAGAGAATCCAGACTGGTTTTTTACCATCTCTCAACCCTTTATTCAGTCTCAAATTTGAACAGACTGATCAAAATTTGCCCAGAATACAGTTTTGCTTATATCTGATTTTTGTTCTAATAGCAGTTCTGCTTCCATAACTCCTCAAAGTAAGTGGTTAAACTCCCAGTGACCTCACCAGGTAACTCACTGTAAGATTCAATCCAATTTTTATTGAAGAATGGAATTCAGAATAATATCAAGAACACGTAACTTATAATCAGGGTTACTCCTTGAATGTGGTTACTTTCCAGTCCCACAATGGTGCTACTGTAAAAAGCACCCAGTATCTTCCATTTTCACTGTGGATTCTGGTCATGAATTCTGATTAATAATAAGGACAGTATTCAGGGGAACTCCTCACCTCATAAAATTCAAAGTAGGATATCATATTCAGGCCCCTTTGAATGCAGCACTTTTAATGGAATTTCAAGGCAGTTGCCTCTGAAGATTAATTAAATGGATTAAAGTCCAAATTGCTGCAGTATGAAGTTGATAACTTTTTATATATCACTAACAGGAATTAAAATATGTATTTTGCAGAAAGCCTTGCTGGCACATTTGACAGAGGCAGAAGGGCATATGTATGCTAGGGAGGAGAATTTGGCATATCTTCAAAAATATGTGGAGATTATTTAATTCCACCTCTTAGTAAGTTTAGATATAATATTTAGTACAGGATAAAACAGGAATTATTATATATTAACCATCAGTGATAAACCCCACTATATCTGTGAATTATACTTCAGGATATGAGAATACCTCCTACAAGAAATTTAGGCCTATTTAAAACAAATCAAGCTATATGGATGATCTGGTGATATCAGTAATATGGGACAGATTTCCACAGATGAGAATCACCTTGATTGTCAATGAACCAAAAGTCCTATTTTCTACCCTGCTGAAATTAAAGTGAGAGAATCACACAAGTTTGAATAGCCTGCACAGATTATTGTAACACTTTAATAATTAGTTAATTTATACTGAGAATTTCAATAGCAGAAGAGGGTCTGAGCTCAGGAGGCTTTTTTTTTGTTTTGAGTTTTTGTTCATGCAATTTTCCTTATTTTCATATACCTACATCCCTTATTCTGCAGCCTCAAGCAAATTCAAACCTTCTGACCTAATAGGTTAATACCCTGGGTTTGTTCTTTAAAATAATTCTATTGTGAACTTTAAAACTATTTTCTGTATTAATTTATTCTTAATTTAGTACTTCTATTTCATGATCAAGTTAAGTAAAATTATTTTTATCTCATACTCTAAAAGCAAAGTATTTAAAGAAAGCACTTTAAACTTTTCTCAAATAGCATCTAAAAATCCATTTGTGCAATGCTGTGTTCACCAAATATTGTAATTTAAAACCTTATTTAATAAGGTTTTATGGGGTTTTGTAATTTTTCCATTGTGATACATTATTGATATTCAGTAAAAGATAGAGTACTGATCTTTTAGACCTTCAGCCCCAACCATGGTTGGAAAACTGGGGAACTGTGGGCAAACCCAAAGTCATTCCAGTGCTGTGTTAGAGTCCCACACACCAGCCACCCACAGGGACTCACAGCTTTCCTGTAGGAATCCAGGAGCAGCTTCCTCAAAAATCTCATGCAGCTGCCATATGGGCCTGACGAAAAGTCCATCGGGTCCTGCCTCCAGCTTGGTGGAATTGAACAGGAACATGTATTTTCTAGTCATTCGTCTCTCACAGTGTGGGCGTGCTGAGAGCTGCAGCTTGCCCAGATGTAGAAAAATATTTTTTTTTCTGCTTTGTTCCTAGTAATTTTTGGCAGTTATTTTTTTTTTCGCTTCTCTTGAACACTGAGTTGCACTTTCCTATGGAGCGTCCTGTGAAGAGCTCATAATCCCTGGTGGCCAGAGGCCATCACCGAGCGCGCAGCATGTGGGTTTGTTTACTGCGCCTCTTTATCAGCACACGTCTCCATCTGCCAGTGTATGACCCAGTCACATCATTCCTCATCCCCTGCAGCTGGCCACTGCCCTTGCTGACCTGCCTAGCTTCACATCATTAGGAAACTTTGTCACCTTGTGTCTCAGTCCCATGGTGAGGTAGCTGTGGTAAATGGTGAAGAGTGCAGTTCCCACCGCAAACCTCTGCAGAGCTTTGGCCACTTCCCCCATTGCTGTGCATGCTCCTCATTGGTTTCCTATCCTGTACTGAGCCTTTCATCCATGCCAGCACTTTCCCTGTCTGCCTATTTTCCGTAGGGCTCTTTGGAGTGGGATTTTTTTCAGGATCCTCTTCAAAACCTGGAAAGGATAGCAGCATCTCCTTTATCAATGTGCCTGTTGACCACTGCCAGAGAGCACTGGTGAGGCTGCAGGATGAATCATCTGGTTTGCCCACTACATAATGCTGTCCTTTATGCTAAGATGTCCGTCCTAACTATTGCTCATTGTCTTTAGTACTTGCCACTCTGTTTCAAAGCTGAGTTGGCGCATAAGTGGCTGAAACCTTTCCTTCAAAAACTGGAGGTGGAGTGTGTGCCCCTCTTCAATAGATCAGTGCATAGAGCAGCCTTCCACCCCTCTGCTAGGAGCAGGAAATCCATCTGCCACAAATACTGTCCCCTCCAAGGCCAGGGGAACCCAAATAGCTGCAAAACTGGTTGGCTCAGAATAGAAAATATCCTTACTTATTAGGAAAACATAAATTCAGGAGGTCACTTGCACAGAGGATAAAAGGTGAGGACCTAGCCTTGTTCCAGTGACTTCTTCAAATACAGAATAGAGATTTTTCTTGGAGATGACTCCTAAAATAAGAGATGGGAAATCCCAAATGTGTCTTTGAATCCTGAGTCTGGGTGTAAGAGAGGCACATGGGTGTTAGGAGTCATGGTCCTTTGGCATGCCCAGGACCAGATTCTTTGGCATCTGATGAGCTCTAGTGGGATTGTGAGGAGGTTACAGCTGCTACAAGCAGCTTTGGCAAAGCTAGAGCTAATTTGGAAAATGAGGGAATGTCCCTTGATGCAGAAGTTGGTCTGTGTATGCTCTCATTACAACTGTGCAGGAAGGTTGATACATGGAGATTACTGGCTTCAGAAATGAAACATTAACAGTTTCTCAAAACCAGACACCAGGATGACCTGTGAAAGGAGAGGCCATCACTGACAATGGCACAAGAAAGCTGCACTGGGTGGTCTGCCAGGCAACAAGTGTGTCCCTGAGACCTCACTCTTTAACCTGACCGACTGCAAAGAAAATGCCTGGGCAACAAATCTGAACAAATATCAACATTTCAGGTTTAGACAGCTACAATGGTAATTAGAGATGTAAATCACTTTGTGAGTTTGGTATTTCATCCTCTCTTCACAGGATGATGCCTCAGCTGGTTTTTAACAGCTTAGTTCAAAGATCTTGAACATCTAAATAATGCATGGTTAGTGTGGTAGGAACGGGGTAAAAACTGTGATAGGCAGGAATGGGATAAAAACAAAATTTGAGGAGTGTGAGTCTGATACTGAGGCAAATAATACTGGGTATCCAGAAGACCACCATCAGAAGCCATGTGTGTGTTCTCAGGTATGTTGGCTCTAATTGTCTCCCACTGATCTCTCCATGGAGTAAATACTGGGTGAAGAAGTCGCACAGCATTCAAGGCTGTGAGAACATGCCTTGGTAGTATCTGGCCCTGATCCCTCTGCATGTCACAGATTTCTAGAGCTCTAACTACGCTGAGGATGAGGCACGGTCTCACAGGACTTCCCTCAGCTCTTTCTCCCCTCTTTATGATAAGCGTATATTTTTGCAAGCTTTACAAACTGGTTCTGCGCAATGCTCAAGCAGTTACAAAACATTTGACAGGCTGGCAAAATGGAAATACCTTCAGGATGTCTCATTTATAATTGTCAGAGAAATGTGTAAGGGTTGGGTTTTTTTATCTGAACTTTTTCTAGAAGCCTGATTTAAAGAACTGTTTGAGAATATGCTTACTTGGAAGCACATTCCTAGCCTGGGGAACCTGGAAGAGCTGTGCATTATCATTAGGTACATGTTTTGGTCCCTAGTAGGCAGGACCTTCGTTTGTAAGGGTCACTTTCTCACTCTGAAGGGTTGGAAAGGGCACCCAGCACTTGTGTAATGCTTCCTTCCCTGATTTGCTGACTAGCTGACAGCTGCTAAAGCAGGTCATTGATGACAGCTAAATATGTTCATGTGGCACTGCACAGCTCTGAGTCCACCAGCGCTGTCTGTGGTGGCTTTACCCTCTACTCCTGACAGCAGTGGTGGAGGGGTGGGACTCATCTCACCCTGCTTCAGACACCCACACCAGAGACACCTACTTCCAGCTCGTCGCCCCAGACTGTTTGGAGCTGGTGGAGAGAAACAAGCACTCAGTGATTCATCTGGCTCGTTTTAATCATCCACTTTAGGAGGAGATAAATCGTGCTATGGAAATGTCTTTTTTCTGTCTACTAACTATGCAGAAAGTGTAAATCACTGTCTCAGATGCACAAGTCTGCGTGGCAGATGTCTCAAACTAAGAAGATGAATGCCACCCTTGGTTTTTATCAGTATCATATTTTTAATACACACATTCAGGTACAGTGTGGTCCTTCAGTAAGCCCTTTAGCTGTCTAGCTGTGCACAGGAGTCTTAAGACTCTTGTACAGACTTTAGAAGAGGCCTATTTAAAGGTGCTACCTTTAATGGTTTAAAGTGTAGTGCTTTCCCACACCTCTCTTGCTTCATGGCCTTCAGCTGGGTCTGTGGAGTAAATAGTTTGGGTATAGGTGGCCCTTGCTACAGGTATCCAAAGTCACCTGATAGGGGTCTTAGCCATAATAGAAGAAACAGAAGGAAACAGCTGTTTTCTGAGGCTAATGGCATTGGCAGTAGCTTTGGGGATTATTTCCTTCCTTTGTTTCTGAATGCAGAGGTTGGACTAAAAAGGGAGGGAGGAGGAATGGTTCCATTTGGGATTTATGAAAAAGGAAAACGCATGAGCAAGAGGGACAATGAAAAACCAAAATTAGTAAAAGCAAGATAGGCATTTTTCCTCTACCTCAGTATCTTAATTTGCTCTTTTGGGGGATACAGTAGCATACAGAGCAGTTTGCTGCAGGAAGCAATGGAAGAAACCCATTAAAAGTCTGCAGAACTAAAATTCTTCAATGTCCTGCCTCATCGATTCTAAAAAGACAATTTCCTATCTTTAAATTCATGTGCATTCTGTTGCCAGCTGACTCTTTTGCAGTGTTAGAGAGAGAGAGAAGCTTTTCAGCCATGTGTGGATTTAGCGTCACCCCATCTGTGCACTTGTGATTTGGGTGAGGAAAATGTCCCCAGCAGAGACATAGGGACAAGACAAGGAAAACTACAGCTCTGGATTTTGTGTTTTCCAGCTGGCAGGCAAGTGCCCTCCACAGTAAATGAGAGGATGAGACCACATGAGTTTCAATCATCTGTAGGGTCCACCCTCTCCAAAGAAAATCTGGTTTTTGGGGGCAGATTAAGTCACAGGTATCCTTCAGGTCAGTGGTACATCCACTGGAAGAGTCTGTGCCCGTTTGGCATCTAACTCTCCAGCAGCACAAACCACCATGAGGACACAATAAAGTTTCACTGACAGATCCTTCAGATACTGACAGATATTATAAATCTCAGCTTGTAGCTGTTAGTCATCAGGCAGTGATTGTTACCCCTATCATTGTGAAATCCATTGTGCCTGGGCAAGTTTTTAGTCCCTCCAGTCTGTAAATGCATCAAAAGAATGAACATCCCTAGAAAGTTAACCTTTCAGGTGCAAGTTCATTTTAGAAGTTATACACGCGGTATTGTCTCTTGCTGAAAGCAAATGTTTCTGTTGGTGGGTTTAACACAAAATTAGATATACCTGGACAAGTAATTCTGCCTATGTAGCAGCGAAAACATCAGCAACTTCAGCTTTCGGGAGCAATGGCCATGGAACAGAGTAGAAGGCAGTGATATTCATGCAAGCTGTCCAGATGAACTGCTGACTCTAGTGTACGTGCACAGTACAATGGGGACCTGGGCAGGTGGCTGCAGCCCTTCGTGGGGGGAAGATCTTCACCGCAGTGTCTGTACTGGGCTGTCTGTCAGCACTGTGCTGCCAGATGTTGAGTGTCTGGTGCATCAGACAGTTGTGATTGATTCTCATTTTAGGAAAAAATAACACTGCTTCAGTGTTGTGATTCAGAGCACCTACTCATCTTAAAATCTCATATATCCTAGTGGCTTTAGGCACATTCCCTAATGTTAAATATCTTCAGCAGGAGTGGTTTAAATCCTGATTTCCTGTTTCCCTGGGGAGTAACTGCAGAATGGTGCAAATGGCAGCTACCCCACAGGCTATCTCAAGAAGGAGGACTATTTTTGCCTACCTCTCTGTAAAACTACATAAACTCTGAGTGAAGTTGCATTGACACAGAGACACAAACTCCTCTTAAGCTCTCATTTGGCATGCTGGCTTCCTGAATTTGTTTTTTGCTGTGTGCAGAAACCCAGTGGTCCAAGGGAAGAAGGATGGTGAAGTTTGGTATGATGTGTGAATTGTTTGGTGTTGCAGTGACAATGCCCAGAAGAAAATCTTGAGTGGAAAGGAAAAATTTAGTAATCATTCTAGGACCTGTGTGGTGGACAGCAAAGAGGGCGCCAGCAACTGCCCATTACATGGTGAAGTCAAAAGAAATGAGTCTACCCTTGTTTGGTGTAAACTGAACCCTGACACTGGTCTGTGCAGCAAGTGAGGCAAGAAGCATTAGTTACAAGCAAAGTATTACTAAGAAAATATGTCAGAATTATTTTGAATGAGCTGAGTGTTCACAGGCAATGTGTTTTTCAATTCAAACATTTCGCAGGTGGCTTGTAACCTTTCCATTATGTGTTTAATACAAGGTCACATTGACTTTGGACAATTCATTTGCTTGCTGGTGCATCTCTTGTTATGTAGGAGGCTGCCCACACAATCTTCTATTGAAAACTGAAATAAGTGGAGAGATCAGATCTTTGGAAGCTACACAAAAAGGCTAGATGTTTATATCTTTGCTGATGTACATTCTTGTTAGATATCAGGCCATCAAACAGAGGCTACAATCCTTCTTATTATAAAATACAGCTTTACCAGGCAACCTAATGGTACTTTTAGCTCAGATCATGCATTTCTTATCTGTAGAAAAATAACTAAATAGTTGTTTAGAAAGAAACATTTTCTTTCATAATGTATTAGGTCACCTATACAAATATAGGTTAGCTTGAAATAAGAGACTTTCCATTCCGCATAGGAATTCACACCAGGATAAGGAAGGATTTTTTTATTTTTTTTTTTAATGTGGACCTTTCTTAGTCTGCCTTGAATATTTATAAACGTTTGGCAAAAGTTGTAGATCCCTGGATTTCAATGTGAACTACTGTTACTTCCTGCTTTAGGTGAATGGGCCAACTAAACTGCAGTCAGCCTCTTAGAGAAATCACTGCTGAGTGTTGTGTGTGGGTGACTGGCAACTTCAGCAGATGTTGAATGGGGTGAACTTAAGGAAGGCAGGTAGAAGGCCCTGAAGGCAGTGGCCTGCTGCTGAGGTCTGCCAGCACGTTTTGATCTCTCTGAGAACTCAACCAGCTAACCTT
Source organism: Passer montanus (assembly GCF_014805655.1). Lineage (NCBI taxonomy): Eukaryota > Metazoa > Chordata > Aves > Passeriformes > Passeridae > Passer > Passer montanus. The sequence goes on from NW_024366591.1 coordinate 9,160,315, forward strand.
TCTTTGCTCATTCATTCACAAGCTGCATACATTGTCGACTGACAGCTGTAGGATAGCAGGGATGTAACAATTCACGTTTGAGGGGTGAAGGGGCAAGGTTTTTTGGTGACAAATATCCAGCAGCGTGCTAGGTTTAGTTATCATGGGGCAAAGCTCCAGTCCAGTCTTTGTGCAGGACTTGAACTAAAAAAAGTTAGGCTTGCCTGGTCAGAGATGGACTTCAGGGAAGCATGTGGTTTGATCTACTTTTTGCTATCTGGCTACAGCCACAGGGGACTTGTTTTTTTGGGGATCACTGAAGTGCCTGGTGATCCAATTCAGTATTAATCATGCTATTTAAGTTGCAGTGATTTTGCTTAACTTCAGGATGAAATATGTTGCCCTCCTTCTCTTTTAAGAAACACCATGTTCCGTAAACTGGCCATTTCTGCATTTTCCGAGACAATAACAATTTCAAGTGTTGTTATAATTCCTTTTGCTGCTTTATCAAACTCAAGACCACATTTTTCATTCATTTACACATCCTAACAGCACGAGTTTAAGTGGTGTGTTAAGCCTTTCTATGTACATCAAAGCAACATGTAATTTTCACTTCCATTTTACCCAAGGGCTTCTAAATCTAGAGGCGATAATTGTTATTTGCATTCTAATTATGCCTCAGTTCAACCAGAGGCTTTGCAATGATCTAAAAACAAAGGACATTTTGTGGCAAGATCCGGTGGGTTCCTTTGCACGTGACTTCAGACGGGCCTAAGATTTGAAAAGTAAAATACAGGATGGATTTCCTTAGTAAGCCATGTGTTTTCTTCTCCTCAGGGGATGAGCGCTCCCGGGAGTCTCCAGCCCCAGCCGAAGCACAGATGCAAGCTGGGGCGGAAGGCAGTGGAAGGGTGAACCGCTGCTGCTGGAAATGTTCCGTGACGCAACTCAAGAAGATCTTCTGGGGTGTGGCCGTGGTCCTGGGTGTCTGCTCCTCTTGGTCGGGTTCAACCCAGCTAGCAAAACTGACCTTTAAGAAATTCGATGCACCCTTCACTCTAACGTGGTTTGCAACAAACTGGAACTTTTTATTCTTTCCTTTGTATTATCTTGGACATGTTTTTAAGTCAGCTGAAAAGCAGTCTCCAAAGCAAAGATACAGGTATGGAGCTTTTGGTTTTTAATCCTGGAGCTCTTGCATGCTGCTCTGCGTTTCACAGACATTTTGTTCAAATCAGTCCGTTACATCAAACTTGTGTTTGCTTTTGTCTCCAGGTTTGTTAAAGGATGGTCTGAGTTCATTGCGTGTCCTGTGCTAGGTGCTGTTATTATTCCTAATATAATTTTACTCCAGCAGTAAGAAATCCAGATTTATTTCCAACACATGCAAGTCATGTAAGGAAAGTCTGCATTTTCTGCAATTATTTATCCAGAGTTTTCTGCATATATGTTTTTTTTTAATTAATATCTCTCTCCTCTACCCATGACTGACTTCTGTGTCAGTCTCTGAGCAAGCTAAGTAAGCTCTCTAAGTAAGCTTTTCCAAGCTCAGGACTAGAGCAGAGCCTTGAATAGCTGAGTAAAAAGTGCTGCAGTATTTTCCTGGCACTACGCCCTTGACATCAAAGGCCAAGCTCTGATCCCAGTTAAACTTGAGCTGCTATGTTTATTTCCGGGAGGAAGCGCAGTCATAACCAAAGGCAGCACTTTGTCTTCAGCACACCTTGTCTTCAGAGCAAGCCAAACCCGCAAAGCTGAGCCGCTCGTAGCAAGCCCTGAGTGCTCGTCCTCCGGGAGAGGCTGAGGATGCTCTGCCTGCTTGAAGACTGCCTCTCCCTGAGCACTCCCTCAGCTCTGCTCTGCTCATTTTGGCCTGAGAGGTGTCTGGGACAGATGGGATGACTCAGCCATCAAGATGTCCCATGTCAGAGAGCTTCCCTGATACGTGGAAGGATGTGAACAACCTTTTCCCCTTCTGTTACACAGTGGGGCTCATAGACTTTTAATGAAGTAGCTCAGAAAAGTAAACAGTAAGAAGTACACATTTCTCAGCTCCCAGCTGCACAGCAGCAAGGTGGAAACTTACTACAAGAAAAATCTAAGAAACCAAGTTATGCAGGAAATGCTCTACCTCAGATGATTAGGGCTAAGAAATGTTACTGATTAGCTGTCATTACAGCTTCTTCATTTTTTAAATAGTGTGAGGGATGCAGATAATGGATATGACCATTCACTGCAGGTTCTAGAGCAGGATCTAGAAGTTCTAAAGGCATTTTCATAAGTGCCATGTTTCCTGAGCTTCAGTCTTCAGGTTGTATTTGTTCACAGCAAATACAGAAATAAGAGGAGTATGGAGGTTACAGAAAGCTACAGCTTAATCTAAAACCAGCAACAAATCCCAGCCTAAAAGCAAATAGCTTTTTGTTTCTTTGGTTTTAAGTACTTTTCTTCCCAGCTGCTCTCAGATAATGTTTTAAATAGTGCTGAATTCTGGGATGAGCCGTTGTGGTTTGCCAGATCCCTGGGGTTAAAAACCCAGAGCACTGTACACATTGCTGCAGTAAATTGATACAGTTGGTAGTTTCATGTCTTTCATTAATTAAATGAGGGCTGAATTGAAGAGCAGGTGCAAGCCCTGCAGGCTGTTTGGGATGCAAGGGGACATCATTAGCAGTAGGCTTGCCCAGGCTTCATAAAGAGTGCGTTTGTGTGTCTGACAAGCACACTGAATAGAGTTAACTTAGAGAGGTTTTTCTGCGTGTCACAGAAGATGTGTGCCTCCCAGCTTTGCTGCAGATTTGTTCTGTGGTTTGGAGCAAGTCGCTGAAGACCTCTGATTTCCTTGTACTTCCTATTCTTTTGGAGAAGCCAGTCCTTCAGGAAGGAGGGAGAACTCCCCCTTGCCACGTGTTTACAAATTGTCTGCCTCAGCATGTCACCTATCTACACTGAGGCCTTTTGGTGGTGCTGCACCAGGAGTTACTGTGAAATTATCCACTGTTCACCTGCTTGCTCTATTACAGCTGAGATGTCACCTTTATACATCAGTAAACCCAGGCATTACAGTCCAGCCTCCTCTCATAATTATTCCTTTTTTTTTCCATGTTACATATGTGTGCAGATATATAAAGAGATACACAGAGACTTTGCAGCTCTATATGAGGCATCACCATCCTCAGGAAACCTTGCAGTCCAGGCGAGGTTGGACACATTGGGGAGGTATTTCACAGACTTCTGGGTAGTTAAAATAAGATAATTCTGACCTAGAACTGTAAAGAAACTGGCATAGTCACTTTCTACTTCTTTTATCCTTCACTTTCATCTATATTTTACATCTTATCTGAGCCCTCTGGCAGGAATTTGGAACAAGATAAATTAAAAGGCAATAGTGGGAAAAGGTGGAAATATGATGTCTAAGTCACCTTAGCAGTGAAGTAGAAAAGGAAGGGGTTCTCAGATCTTGCCTACACAGGCTGCTAAAATCCATCCAACATTAGGTACCTAATGTTTTTTGGCAGCAAAGCTCCCCCAGGACACCTGCCCATCCACCTCAGCAGGACTGGGCTGCTCTGCCTCCCCTCCCCCTGGCACGGGCAGAGCTTTCACACTGCCCCTTCCTGAGGGCAATGGATCCAGCACGTGTGCTTTGGGTACCTCCCGGTACAGTCAGAGGGCATGTAAAAACAGCAACCACCAGGAAAAATACACAAAAGGGAATAGAGTGCAGTCCCTCCTGCACAGATTATATGGTTTATTACAGTTTTTTTATTCCTGTTGCATTGCACCAGTATGTATGCTATGCTGTAAATACCTGAGTTTTTATGTTTTGTAGTCTCACAAGAAGAACATACCTTCATGGACATAAATCGGTTTTGGCTCGTTTATGACAGAAAAACAGATTTTTTTTCCCTTTTTATACCATGTATAATAGTAGTAAATTTGCTAGTGACACATTGAGTATTAGAGCAGGTTTATTCAGTTTCTTTATCAGATTTTGAGTATTAGGCCCCAATGTGAAGTATTAAGGACTTATGATTGAACCATATTGCATGGTAAGGAACTTGCTGTTTTAGCTGAAGTAGACCATCAGCATGTCCACACCATGGGGAGAGAGTCACTCTTCACAGCAAACCAGAACTCATGCATTCACTTCCAGCTGCTCTATACTCCCTGATAAGCTCCATCAAATGCTGCCAGGGTTGTGCCCAAGTGTAGACTGCTCAGGGAGAACTTCTCCCATGGTTGCCACCAAGGATGTCATGGCACAGGACTGCCTGCATGGAAGTGATACAGAGAGCTCTGGAAAACCACGGAAGAGCATCACTCTCCTACTTCTTGTGCAAGTGCTCACTAGCTTAAAATAAAATTACTGTAACTAAATTATTATTCATCTCAACCATTGTCCAGTCCAGAAATAACAGATATAATGATTTGTGCACCTAATGCATCATTTAGGAGTACTTCATACTTTTTGCTTCCCCAAACTGCTTTATAAAATGACACATTTAATCTGATGAGCTATCCTCCATCATACCTGCATTATTAATTTATGAGGTAACATAAATTAAAAGCACTAGGGCTTAAAACTCCCTGGCTACATGAAAGATTAAATTAAAATCTCTGCAAGATATTGCTTAGCTTTGTGTATCTCTGGGCAGAAAACACGCCTTTTATAAAGATTCACCCTCTGTGTTCCAGATGGGAGGAATAATAGAGGGGTTTGTTCACATTTTAGAAAAATACCACAGAAAGCTTGTTTATTTTCATGGTATAGTCTTATCTAATGACTTTTTTGAGAAGGAAGGGACTTTCAGGAATGATTTGCAGGATTATTTATTTATTTAAAACTTAGGTCTTGATTTTTTATTTCATAAATATTTAGGACTAAAGAAAACACCAGAAGCTAGAACTAAATCTCTTCTGAAACCTTGAATGCACCTGATGTGTTGGGTGAATGAAAGAATCATCACAGTGCAGTCCCTGCACTGATCTGCAAACCATATTTTAACATGTTTTAGAATGCTCTTTTTCACTGATTCAGAGTTTTGTCTCTATATTACCCCCAAATTATCTGCCACTAGTCTTCCAGAATTTGAAGATTTTTCTTTGAAAATACAGAAAAGGTATATATACTTAAGTATTGTGGTGTATTTGAAACTGAATCAAAATACTGGTGCAACAACAATAGAGGACAAGCATAGTAGATCTCACTCACTCTTTTATACCATACCAACATACAGAGTTCACAAAAATCACTTTTGATCTATATGCCCATGGGCTCAGAATCGAGATTTGGTTCTTCAGGGGCCACAAAGTTTCAGTGCCATAGCTTCGCTTGAGATCCAGGAGAATGTGGGCCAGTTTCTAAATGTGTTTCACAGGTATTTCTGCTATGATGGAAAGGATGGGACTCCAGCCATCACCCCCAGTAGTACAAGGAGCTGAGTCCATTAGTCTGACTCGTATGAAGTGCAATTCACTGCACCATGGGTACTGCCCTCCTTTTCTGCAGCAGGCACAGGACCCCACTGCTAACCAAACCCCTGGCCATGATGAAGCTCTAAGGGGAAAGAAGGTCAGAGCCATTTGGCATGACTGGATGCTATTTTAGTATTGATTTTTTAGTGGTTTGTGTTCGTGAGTCTCTCTTACCCAGCAACATTAAAATGTTGCAGTGTGGTTAACTTTTGGCATCCTGCTGATTTATATTACTACTTAGATGGGAGCTTCACCACCAGAGCAGACAGCATTAAGAGTGTCATAAATAAGCTGTGGAGGCATCAAGACATGACAAATGGAAGTGTTTTTAGCAAATGTCATCCAATGAAGCATGCTTTCTTTCAAAAAACTTCAGTTTATAAACGCTATTTGTCTAATTCAGAACATTATCCTTAAAATAATACCTATTTACTTTGTGCTCCTCAAAATAAAATCACTTTACATTTCAAGTTCACATTAGCTTCTTGGGGAAAATAAAAATTAAAAAACAACCAAGAAACAAAATAAACCATTGAAATTAAAAGATAAAGCGTCTGATTCTTAGCTGAGTTTGACAGAGACTGGAGTAACTCCAGATTAAATCAGTTTGATGTCTACACCAAGAGATCAGTTTGATCTCTACAGTCATCTGTCTACAAGCACCTTTGTGCTTGGTATCAGAATAATTAATTAAAAGAAGATGTGGATATTGTACAAGAGGTTTATGATACTTGTAGTCATCTATATCTCTCCTGCAGATATATGAGAGGTGCTGGAGGTGTTGTGTTATTGATGGACCACTGTATCACTTCTCTGACTATTTCCAGTGAATATGCACTTTTCTGCCTGAGGTCCTGGCTGAAGACAAGGCCAAATTTTACAAAGAGCAAGCAGCAGTAGTAGTGAAGCCTTCTGCTGGAGCAGCATGGCGTTTGTGGTTGTGGTGGTGCTGGTGGTTGCGTATCCAGTGTCCACCCTGCTGTCCTTGTGGCATCAAGCTGGGTCGTGGAGCATCCCTTAGGGCTTCGCTCAGCTGAAGCCCAAGCCACAGAGGTCAGGGTGATGCTGTTGTTAACTTCTGTTTGTCAAGTCAAGTAGTTACCACTTCCTGGTGAAACCTGCAGTAGCTGCTGCTTCTTGCCTTTTGAAGAGGAAAATGTGTCCCCATGGGCGGTGGGGTTGGTGTGCTGTCACCCCACAGGGGTTCTGGAGGTGGCTTCTCGCTGCTGCCTTGACATAATACAGCTATGCTGCACTATGGCCAGATGATTGCATGAGTCGTGGTTTCAGCTGCTTCTTTGGGGAGATTTGTGTTCTTAGGTGATTAAAATTAATGTCATGGTGTCATGGTCTTTATGCCCTCTGAAACAAAATTTTCTCAGCCATCTCTCAAAAATATGCTCTACAGGCTGCCTGTTCCTGAGAAAATAAGAGCTCCAGAGTTTTTGTAGAGGAGACTCCTGTTCACATCAGTCTCTTCTGAAGACAGTGCCAGGGGCTGGATTAGGGAAGAAATGTGCCACAGCTGGCTTCTCAGTGTCACACTGCATATTCCAGCACTGCCAGCTTGGAGCTGAATGTCTGGTTTCCCCACAGAACTCAGAGGGAGAGCAAAACCTACAGCAGAAACACAAATGTCAGACATGTAAGGTAAACAGCAGAAAAGGGTGAGGAGAAAGAGAAAAGGCTGTGGTCAAACTGGCTGCTAGTGGGAGCCTTCCACCATCCCAGATTTAGGCACCTAACTAGACTTGAGATGCTGCTCCTCTTGATGCCTTCCATTGAAAAGCTTAAAAAACTGCTCCTGGAGCATGGTGAAGGTGATAGTTTTTTTCTCCCTCAAGTGCATGGTATGGAGCTTGGTACCTGCATCAGACTCTTGATGTGAGTGGCTGGCAGAAAGCCACAAAATTAATGGTCCAGTCCTATCTTCTCTGGAGGTAGCTCTCACATTGGTAAGCCTGCACGGTGGGCAGGCTTACAGGAATGTAAGGTGGCATTTATATGCTTACCTCCCTTTCTAAACCTCCTGGAAATACCTTTGAGAGATTTATTTTAAAATTCTGTTTGACTAATTTGCTAATTCCTTCTATTCAGGTAGCTAACACTGTCTCTGAGAACTCATGTTTTAACTTTTGTGAGAAAATGGTCATGGGTCCTTCTTTAGGACACCAGTCCTTTCTAATTTAACCTCACAGATTATACTTGGAGTTTGCATTTGTTTTTCAGACTGTGATGTTCTAAAAAGAGCTAAACATTTGTGTCCTGTGAAAAGCTTTCCTTTAATCTGAAGAGCCTTCATCTCTTGCAAATCACCTCTTCTGGGCTTTTGGACTTCAGTGAATGCTAATTGAGAATAAAAATTGGCTACTGCCTGATCAGGACAGACCCACATTCTTTAATGTTGAGCCTGGTTTGCAAAATCATTCCAAGGATGATTGAATTAAGTAATGTCCTGTAATTTTGTGTTGTAGTTCCATTACTTTTGTCTCCTCTGCTGTGGCTTGAACAGATGCTTCAAAATAATTATATTATCTGCCTCCTATGAGGTAACACTGCTTGAGGCAAGGACTAGAAGGAGAAATAATTGTTCTTGTTACCTGCAGACAGGGCATGTGCTATGAAACAATGTATTTATGTAATGGCTTTTGCTTGGAAAAAAATGTTGTGTCTTGCAGCACCGAATGATCTCTCTGGTCAGTAGTTAAACTGCATTTAATTAACACTGCCTCTGGTTAGTTAAGCAAGCTGCTAAGCTCCCACACTGCTAGGGCTTTTCTCAGGAGACCTCAAGAGAAAATCTGTCTCTGCTGGTCCCACCCAAGATGATCTGACCTCTTTGCACTCACTAAGACCGTGGGACAAAACCAAGTCAGGCTGAAGGGACCTCAGGTCACCTCTTCCCTTTCCTGCCTTCAGGCATGACCTGCACACACAGACAGAAAAGTAGCTGTATTTTTTGGCTGGCAAAGGAAAAAAAAGGACTGGGAAAAGAGCATGAGATTGTGCTTACTGCATGGAGGAAGAAGCAGAAAGCTGATGTGAGCATGGATTTGCTGTTTTTCCAATCGTGATAACATGGAAGAAGGTTTCACAGGTGGCCTTTTTGCAGAATGTTGTTTACCTTGGTCACCACACCAAGTACCTTGACCCCCAGTGCACAAACTCATTAAATGGAGACTGTCCTAGATAGATTCTCCGTGATGTTTACAAAAGCAACCAAAATAACTACAAAACCCAAGAAGGAGTGATAAGGAATTCTGCTTTTGTTTTTTTCCAGCCCAGATCTGTGTCAAAATACCTTGAAGGCATCTACCTTTAAAGCTGCTTTAAAAAAGGAAAGTGCATGTATGGCAGCAGACTTTGTAGCTATAATTAACAGCTCTCAATAAAGATGGATGATACAGTGAGAAGTGTTGGAGGCTGACAGTACTACAGAAGTGGAAAAAACCTATTTGTCCAGCTGCCTAGTGGTTATGGACTGTGTCCAGATTTCCCAGGATAGTTTGTGTTTGTATGAAAAGGCAGCCTCATATAAATGCACATGTACCTGGCTGAGGATCCTGTTCAGTCCAGGTCTCCAGAGCTGGCCACCCTTGCTTGCTAGACAAAGCTATAAGTTGTAAAAAGGGACAAATAGCCAAAGGAGGCTGGCAACAGGGGTATATGAACAGGGTGTCATAAACTGAAAAACCCTACAGCTACATAGTGTTGTCTGTGAACCTCCATGAGAGCTTTTTGAGGGAAATAATGTTAAGGTATGAGCTGATGGGCACACAGGTTCATATATGTGTTCACACACTCATATACAACCATTTTGTGTTTTCCAGTGCTAAAACACCTTTCCAAATAGTAGCTTTTTGCCCGATAATCCGATTTAAAAATGGGGAAGGCAAACAAGATATGGTTTTGTTACCTTGTTCACCTGCTTTGGGTTACAGTTAATGAAGACTGCTTATCTTCATCCTGACTGTAGAAAAGGAAAAAACCCTCCTGTTGCTTTGTTTACCAGTCCTTGGGGTCAGGGCTGCACCTCAGTGAGTTTAAAGAAAAGAGCCTCCTTTACTTTATGGCTTCATGGTCATTGCCATATAATTTGAGTTTCTTGGCTAAGCAAGCCTACACTAAGTCTCCTGTGGCTGCCTCATCTGTTCCCTGTTCCTCATATCTCCAACTGAGCTCTTCCCCACCTAGAGCTGGTGTTGGTTGCTTTTGTTTTTTTAATTTATTAATTGTGTCCCTTCTCTTTGGAGCTGGGAGCTGCTTACTCATTTACTGAAGCTGTTTGTTTCACAAGCAGTTGGAGACTTCATATCTTCAATATCTTCCACTGCCTGAGTGAAACATCTAGATTCCCACTGGGGGAGTGGGCCACTGGAAGCCTTATGTGAAGGATGACATCCCCCATCTCTTTCAGCCTCCTCAACTGTTAAGCCTCAGGGATCTCAAGTCCCTTCAAGCACCCGAGTGCCCCTTCAGCGACACAGTATTATTAACCCTCATGTTTACATTGCTAAGATGAGGCACCTTGGATGGTATTAATCCAGGTCCATTTGCTAGAGGAGGACTCTATGTATTTTTCCTCTACATCATCTGGCATTTGGCCTTGCATTGCATCTGAAAAAATGTTTTGCTTCACCAAAATACTGCATTTTTAAATGTTATTCTCTTCACTGTATCTACTACAGAGGCTAGCCAAGGCCAACTGAAAATTTTATTTTTCCTTTTCTGCACTGGAACTGCAGCTTTCTTCACTAGTCTGGAGTACATATAGATTTCCAAGTACAGAAGGATAATTCTTCCAATATGAAAACCTCATATTCAATAGGACACTAGAAAATAGCAGGAATCTCACCTCTACTTTCAGTACCTCTGAAGAGTGACTGGAGGAAAAATGAAACCACAGCTCTGTAATGTTGTCTGTAATATTTTTTCCATCTAACAAGTGGTGGTCTTGTTAGACCATCTCACCATGATCCCTGAATATCAGGTCATAGAATCATGGTGTAATTCCAGCTGCTGGGTACCTGGGGAGGCAGCTCTAGTCCAACCTGCTCAGTGCAGAGCCACATCAGATCTACCTTTTAATTTTGGTAATGATTAGTGGTCTGCAGACATAGAGGCATAACTGTTATTAAATTTAGGTATGCTTTATTGCATATTTTATTGTGCTGTCTCTAGGATATCCCAAAATTACACATACCAGAACATATTGCCATGAATATACCCATTCTGCTTCTGCTTGCCCCTTTTTACCAGAGTCTTCTTAAAGGTTTTTCTCTCCTCAGGCAAGGAGATGTAGACTCAAATGAGCATTTGATTTATTTTTTATTAACCATGAAATTTCAAAAGAAATTGTATTAAGCCACTAAAATAAGAGCTTAACTTATTTTTAATAATCAAATAAATTTTCATCTAGCATTTTCAGTTTTTAATGAAGTTCTCTATATTAAATGTGATGGGTACATGCAGCACTTGCCCTATCTAGAATAATTCTACTGAGCCCCATGACAGAATGCTGATTTTGTCACAGAGTGGCAGAGATCTTAAAGATCATCTAGTTCCAACTCTCCCACCTTGGGCAGGGACACCTCCTACTAGACCAGATTGCTCAAAGCCCCATCCAGCCTGACCCTAAACACTTGCAGGGATGTGGCATCACAGCTTCTCTGGACACCCTGTTCTGGTGCCTAACCACCCTCACAGCAACTAACTTCTTCCTAATTTCTATCAGAAAGTGTCTGGCTCAGTGAATATTAAAAATATCAAGTTAATAACTATTTAGACGTATTTTGTCTTGCAGAGGGGAGCTCAGGTTTTGACCAGCCTGAAATTCACCCTGAAATTCACCTCCACATTATATTTTTTTTAAATGTCTTTTGATTCCGGAGAAGTGAAATAGAAAAACTTAGTGTTGAAAAACAGTGTGCCAGAAGAGGATATAGTGACATACTGACATATGATCAGCTGCTTTCTGTTCATATGTATGCAGACCTGCCCTTGCTCATGGAATTTTTAGCAATTAAGGCCAACCATCTGAAAGTCTTACAGCATTTATCAAAGAACTCTATTGATTTCATAGATTTTCCAGACAATTTGCAAAACTATGCTCTTCTGTAGTTCCAGATAGATCCTCTCCCATTGTCTTCTGCTTTACCAAGTTCCATATCTATTCTTTTAGCAGAGTTGTACTCTTGAGCATGTAAGACAGATAACTGTATGGGTGTATGATAAAGATGAGCTAAACCATGGATTGAGGAATGTGAGGTAAGAGCTATTGACATCTAGCTCAATAAGGGGGTATTTGAAACAAGGAAAGTGGTTTCTCTCAGTATGCTAGTGAGCTGTCAGGAGTCTGAAAAACAAGAAGAACCTCAAAGAGTGGTGAGTGCGTGCTTAGGAATCAGAGATGGTGGGCCACATGTTCTGTGTTGTGGAAGCAGAGTACATGAGCTCTGCTAAAGCGTAACATTTGCACGAGTGATAGTACTTATAGATGCTCTATGAGCTAAGAGGGCTCAGTAAATCCTGTGTCATTTCAGTTTGCTTCTCGTAGCATTGTTCATGTAGAGGGTCCTGTGGCTGGCTGCTGGCTCTTAGCCTGGAATATACCAGGTTAGGCTTGGTTGGGCTCAGCAGCCATCCAAGGTACAGGGGTCCAAGTCACTCAGAACCACTTAGGGAAGATATAATCATACCACCAAGAGTTATTTCATGTGTTAATGGACTTGTTTCTTAAAAAGAATGAATGTGCAACTAAAGTTTGCCAAACTGCTAAAGATATTTCTTGCAGTCTTTTCAAAAGTAGGCAGTGAATTGGCTTTATTTTGAGGTGAACAGGAGTCATAATGAGGAAATTGCTCTTGAAAATTGCACCAGTTATATGTATAGTTAATTGAGGACTTTACTTTGGGCTGGCAAGTTGCAAACTAACTTGTCTGCTGCTTTATATTTCTTGAGCTTTGCTTTGTTTTAAGGATTAAAACAAAACAAAACAAAAAACAGCTGGCTTTCCGGCTGTGTTTGCTGCAAGAAACCAGACACAAGTGGTTTTGAGAAACTGGAGACAAGTGTGTTTCCTCCATAGCAATTGTGCTAAAAACAAACTGTTCTCTTTGTCAGTGTGGCCTCAGACACTTTCCACTAATATGCTGCTGGTATCTGGAGTCTCAAAAAGCTTTTGTCTAGCTCAGAACAGTAAATAACCACAGGTTTTGGGGACATGTAGAAACATCTCATTAGGGATATATGAGAGATGACAAAGTCAATCTCACGTCGTGATCTGAGTGTGCAACAACAAATTATCCTTCCTCAAGAAACTCAGCTACTGAAGGCTACAGATGGGTTTGTCTTCAACTTCTACAAGCCTTTGGGCTAACAGCCATGACCATGCAGTTCTTCCACATGAAGCATACTAATGGCATCTACTAGATGTTGTGCAGCTGACAGGAAAAAGATGCAATAGTTCATTAGTTTTTTCATTCCCTTTAATTCAGACATTTTCAAAAGGAATGGCACTGAAAGCTTTGTAGTACTGAAGGTGCATAATAATTGCATCAAAATTGCCCATCTGCAGCTAAAGCAAGATAATTGCCTAGGCGTGTTCACATTTGCAGAAGAGATTGTGAATAATAAATGTTTATAAAGCCCTTCTGTCATCATGTTATCCAATCCTCACCCATGAGCCAAACTCTCAGTTCATTTATACTCTTTTCAAACCAAAAATATCTCATGTTGGCACAGCTCTGGTGAAGATGAGAATCTGGACTAGTGTAAGTTACCTGAAACTGGCTTCCAGATCCCCAGCAACATTTAGGAACCAAATGGGAAGAGAATAACCAGCAAACCCTGGTGATTCCTTGCTGGTGTTATTTTCTGTATCTTTAATAATTAATTTGACTAATTACTAAAATTTAGGAGTGCCAGTGCTGATTTTCAGAGATGCTGAATGGCACTCCTTCCTGAGGAGCAAAGCTTGTTAGAGGGTCAGAGCCACAAAAAGCCACATGTGCCCCATCCTGCAAACAGCCCTAAACATCTATGTGTGGCTTCCAGCAGACATTTCCCCCTCCTCAGGAGCCTCTCTTCTCTGCCAGAGGTAAGAAGTAAGCAGATCCATCCCCACAAGCACAGACAGGCTGAAGATACAGTGGCACTGGCAGGTGAGATGCAAGCCATCTAATTTGGCTTCTCATGGCTGATCTAACCTACTCCAGCAGATAAGCACCTTAGCACACACTCAACTCACCCAAGCCTTTGAACACTGTCCCTCCATGCTTGACAAAGTGCAGACAGCTGAAAGACATGTCCTGGATTAAGTGCATGCTTACCTGGTCAATCCCTCCTCCACAGGGAGTAATTTTATAGCTGCCTCCTTGTTCTGATGTTCTCCCCTTTTCTGCTAATTAAAGATTCAAATAGCACTGACCAGAGAAGGTTTGTTAATGCAGCTTTGTTTCTTCTTCAAGAATGAATGAATTGGTTTTTCCATTAGACTTCGTACAAATCACGCTGGTGTCCCTGTAGTCCTCGGTGTGCCTGAGTGATTCCCGATAGCTGTGTCACAGTCTTCACAACACATGTCGTGCCTCTCCCCTGCTCACACTGAGCTGTTCATTCCAGACCACCACTACACAACAAACAAGAGCAGGTGATTTGCAGTGAGATGGAAAATGTGTCCAGCTGAATGCCAGGTTCCCCTGGTTTCTGCCACTGCATGCCACTGGTCTTTCTGCTTGAACAGGAGCTGTCATTCCTGCTGGGGATCCCTTCAATAAAACAGCCACCTGCCTCCCCCATGACCAGGCAGCTGTGCAGCTCTTCAGCTCATCCGTGGTGTCACAGTGAGATTTCAGCAGGCTGTACCTCCTGGGTAACCCCGACATGGCTATGGCAAAGCTGACCAGCTCTCCAGCCCTGGGAAGGTAGCCAGCTACCCTAGGAGATAACTAAGCTGGTGTTCCCAGCAACCTGGAGCCCTGTGCCTCTCAGAGTGCTTTACCCAGCTTCCATAATGAAGTGCTTTGCATCCTTCCCTGCAGTAGCAGGGGCCTGCCAGAGGAGCAGCACCCTCGCTCCTAGGGATCCAGCAGAGACTAGGGTAGCAAAACAGACATTGCCTCCGCCAGGTTTCTGAACAGATAGCTGAAACCACATTGCTACTTTTGTCACTCTTGCTGGGAAACAATCTGTAAAGAAAGTCAGGCTAAAATTAGTAACAATATGAACTACTGTTCAGTACATTTTTCTGTCTCTCAAGGGCTTAGGCTTATTGAGTAACCTCCCTTTCAGTTTCATCACAGCGCATTAAGTTTTGAGAAAGGGCTGAGTTCAAACACTGAAGCTCTTTATTCAAGTTGTGTAGGTGCAGTATTGATAGAGCCAAATTTAGCAGATTCCCTAGTGCACATTTACAGTAAAATGAGCCAGATTTTGTGTTAGGTACCTTGGGGGGAGAGGGAATGACAGATAAGGATATCACAGGGCACTGTGACTCTGAATGACTCTGTTGCTGAGATTTAGTGAGGCGTCAGGATATTTTGGGTAGCATTTTTGAGGTTCTGCTGCTGGGTTTTCCATTCCTGCTGAAGGGTGTGGTAGAACGGTAAAGATTCATTTGGAAGGAGTGGTGAACCAGTAGTAAAAGCTGTTGGAAATGTCTCCTTGTGGTGTTGTACACACGTGTGTGTTATATACGTGTGTATACAGGCACCATTTGGTATCAGCTACACCCTGAGCCCCCTTATCCTGCAAGAACAGGGATTCCTGTGGAGGTAACAGGCTGTTTTACTTTTGACAGTCTTCATAGAACATCCTGCAGATCAGGAGCTCTCCTGTAAACTGCAAACTGTTGAAAGGAAAATGAATCCACAGATTTTGTGCTTTCTAACTCTAGGATCAATGCGGAGTCATGCTGTTGAATGGGGTGGAAACATTCCCTTGTGCATCAAATACCTTGCCCTGGGGGTCTGGATAGAAAAGCACAGTTTCCAGGATCAGGCTGGAGTTTGTTTGCTGAGGGAGCTGGCACCTGCCTTCCTGCAGCAGGAAGAAGGCTTCTCATTCTCAAGCATCTGTCTGCAAAGCACTGCCTGGTGCTGCACCCAAAGCCCCTTCCTCCCTGCCTGCAGGCAGAGCTGAAGCCCCAGGAAGAGGACAAGGCACCCCCAGCACTCACCTGCCTACAAACCTTCCAGAGAAAACTCCTCCTTCTCCTTCTCCTTCTCCTTCTCCTTCTCCTTCTCCTTCTCCTTCTCCTTCTCCTTCTCCTTCTCCTTCTCCTTCTCCTTCTCCCTCTTCTCCTTCTATTTTTGACTTTCTCCAGGACTGAAATCCCACCATGGCTGATGCCCTGTGTGAGAGACACTGTACTTAACCTTCCTACATCTATTTTAAGATCCAAATTGATCATCCATAATTCCTTTTGAAGTCTATGGGTAGTGACAATCTTCAGCCCACTAAGTCAGTGCATTAGTACCTGAATATGAATTGATGTTTTTAATTTGGTATGAGCCTCCTAGGATTTCAGTGTGAAGGTGGCATAATCTAGTCATTTTTTGCAGTTTGCTCATTTGTGCTGTCTATGGATTATTTGTCAAATTCTTTTTGTATTATCTTGATGAGAAATTTAATCAACCTTACCAACACCAAATCATTTGTGTCTGTTGGTGTACTTTTTAGGATGATTTATGCATACCTTAACTGTGATTGCGAGCCATTTCCTAACACATGCAAACCTCAATTGTCAAAGATCTCTGGGGATGCTCTAAGTTTCAATATCAGCCTCACATAAAATACAATTACCTCACTCTGGCAGTGAACATGAGTAAAAATGGATATGGGGAGTTACTAAAATAATAGTTTATTTGTTATTTCACAAATCACATTTATGAAAACTGCCTTTAAGAATGCATAGACCACATACCCTAAACTTACTTATGAATGTACCTAAAGTGGTACATTCATCCCTGTTACATATGCTATTGATAATGAAGAGAAAAGGCTAAATATATTTTTACTGAACAAGCATAGCAATAATATTAATATCAAAGAGCAACCATTAGTAGATAGATTAGTGTTTTACTATGTATTTTGAAGACATTATTCCATGTTTTCTTTTTGGACAGTTGACATTGTTTGCTTGTATAATCTTGAAGCTGCCTGCTCATCCTCTCTCACATGCTGGGATTATTTTAGTTTATGGCTCAGCCCACCTACCAACTATTTCAGCTCCTGAGATGCAGTGAGCTAATTAACACATCTGTCATCTTACATGTCCTTCAGATGCCATGAGCCATAAGGAGACTTAGCCTTAATCTTTGATGTCTCGCTTTTTCTCCCAGGCTCAGGGCTCTATGGCTTAACTCAAGCCATACACATTTTCCCTGCTGAACAGTTCATTCATGTATTTTTGTTCTCTATTTATTGACTTCTAATTCCCTTCCTCTCCTAGAAACATGCTATATTAAATCTCCATTATCTAAGCCCATGTCTGCTTTTTCTAGCTCACACAGTCATGCAAGTATTACTATTGTTTAACATTTGTATGAAATTAGCATTCAGGAAATCCTGATCTGGACCAGCTTGTGCTAGGTGTTTTTTCAGCAGGGAAAAAACCACAGCACCCATGCCACAGAGTTTGCCATCAAGGCTGAGGCACATACCTGCTGAAACCTGCCATTTTTCATTGAACTGGTGAGGGCTGACTTCTTCAGCTGCTGCTCAGCAACCTGTGGAGAGGCTTTGGTCTCACAGTACTTGCCAAGGGAAAGCCATGTCCAGGGAAGAGCAACAAAGCTGGGAAAGAGTCTGAAGCACAGGTCTCATAAGGAGCACCTGAGGGAGCTGGGGTCATTTAGCCTGGAGAAAAGGATGTTTGGGGGAAGACCTTATCACTCTCTAAAAGTACGTGAAAGGTGGTAGTGAGGTGATGTCAGACCCTTCTCCCAGCTAACAAGTGATAGAAGGAAATGAATGGCCTCAAGTTGTGCCAAGGGAGGTTTAGATCAGGTATTAGGAAAAATTTTTTCACGGAAAGGGTTGTCAAACATTGGAACAGGATGCCCAGAGAAGTGGTGGAGTCACCATTCCTGGATATATTCAAAAAATGTGGCTGTGGCACTTGAGAACGTGGTTTATTTGTGAACATGGCAATGGTGCTAAGTTGATGGTTGGACTTGGTAATCTTAGAGGCCTTTTTTGACCTTGGTGATTCTATGATTCTTTGACTCTAAGGCTGGACAGAAGGATGGGGACATCAGAGAGATGCTTTTCTCATCTCTTCATGGAGCTCACTGTGAACCTAAGTAACATAACATGTGATGCAGTAGCAGAACCTGGCAGGTGAACAGGAAGGGAAATAATTACAAACATCCTTGTAGATGCAAATAACCTCAGGATTTTCAAAAGGCCCAGTTCCTCTTCTGTCTGAGATCTGCTTTCTGCCAACATAATGCCTCAATCTCCCCCATTTTGTGTCAGAATGTGACATAAGGCGTCCAGATCTTACTAATGACAGTGACAGAGGAAACCCAATGTGAGAAACAGGCAAATGACAAGTCTCACTGCAAAGCTCCCCCAGAAAGCTTGCAACACTGAGCTCAGACTGGCTGGGCTGGCTTAACCAAAAGTAGTTTATGAAATAAAAGGTTGAAAGAAATCTCAGAGTCTTATAAAGATGTAAACGTGTTTTTCCAGATAAAGCCAACAAGTTATTTGGTTAAATTAATCTGTGTCTGAACTTAAACTGAGGTAAGTGCTTACAGGGTATGTAGGCTGTGATAAATCCCCAGCAGTAATTCTGTTAAATTTTTCAACACCCCCTGCTATGCATGTGTAAGGATTCACAGGCACACTGAAACAGGCTGGCTAACTCTGCTTGTCTCCCCTGTTTTTAACCACTCTCAGAACACCCCTGTGCCTCCTCCTTTCATGCTCTCTGCTATAAACCCAACCATTTTCATTTCCCAGGCAATCCACTGCACATGGCTGCAATTGCACTAACCATAACTGCAACCAAAGGGTATCTGATCCAAATTATGTAGCACGTTCTGATGTTGGCCTCTGGAGCCACAGATCTGGGAGAGGGCCAGAAAAGCCATTTTATAATTATAGTGTGTCACAGACCTTAACAATTTGTTATTAAAATGAAGACAGAGCAGGCACACCCACAGGGCAGGCATTAATCATGGCTAGATAAGGTCCAGTTCTCTCCTAGGTGGCAAGCTGCAATGTTTCAGCAGGAGCTGGCTCCTGCTGCAAGGACACCCTGTGCTTCCTTCCCTCATAGTGCTTTTACTCTGTAATAGCAGGGAGCAGATTTTTCACTGCTCTCTGTGCAGCTGCTCTGGAAATAGTGTGATGCTGGAAGCAAGGATCACAAGGTCATTTTCCAAAATGAAGGAAGGAATAAGCATGTCACAGGAGTAGAAGGTAGAAGACAAATGAGCCCAGTAATTTCATATTTGGCAATTACTTGGCTCTGCTCACTGCAGCTCAGCTCTCAGAACCAACAAGCAGGAGGGAGGCCACTTGCACAGCCCTTCCAGTCTCGCTCAGAAAATCACAGTCCCTGTTCTCTACCCATGAAATCCAAGAAGATGCCATAAACTGCAGCTGTGTGCCACAAAGGTATTTCATTGTAGCCAAAAGTGAGTGCTGTAAGAATGGATATGCTGCATGCTTAACTGATGTAGACTAGAAGGAGCTTTACTCCTCTAGTTATAAATAGTCAAAGAACAGAAATTACTTTTGTGACTTTAAATCAGGTTGTAGTACATGAGGGTTTTCCCTAATATTCTTACGTTTTATTTTAGAAATCTTCTGCAATAAAATGAAGATGTTAATCTGTGCTACAGTCAATCCCATGGTATCTGAGCATCTAAATCTAAGGAAACTCTTTAACAGGCTCTATTCCAGACATTTTATTAAAGCCATTACCAGAGGCACATCAAAATGTAATAGCACAGAAGCAGATAACAGCCAGAACATTTCCAGCATGAAATGCATGATCTATTCCGATTAAGGGAAATCCATGTTAAAAGTTGTCATTTCCACTTGACACATTCAAATGTCACAGTCATATTTCTGAGACAAATCCAGATACCATGTTTCTGAGTCACCTCAAGTTTACTGTCATCAGTCAGTCTCTGCCACTTCAAAGCAAGGGCTGTCTTTGCAAGTCTTCCAGGAGCTCTTGCTAGACAGTGTACCTTCACCCTGAATAATCTGCATTCTTCCTCTATCTGCTCTGGTAATTCCCAACAGGTAATTATACTGTTTTCTCTCCAGAGATAGAGTCTTAGTGAATCCCAATCACCCTGCACCAACACGCAGTATGGATGGTTTCTTGTCACAGGAAGAAGTCCCAGATTTGTCAGACCAAGCGCAATGCAGTGTATGCCTAGAGGGTGGCAAAGTCCTGGCTGATCTGTGCAGATAATCAGGAGCTTACGACAATGATTCGTAAAGGCAATAGAGAAGCACTTTGGCTCTGTACTTATACCTGAGTGGTCCAGACTGCTTTAACTAATGAAACTTTAATTAATTTTGACTGCTCCTGAACTGCTGGGAGCTGCACTTGTGTTACAGGCTGAGTGAAGGTAGATGGCTAATGCATCCAAGGTGGGTTAATCAGGAGAGCAGGAAGAGCAAGACAAGAAAGTGGCAGCTTGTCCTGGGGGACAGGTTTCTTCACGTGTGCCATGTCCCTGGTGCCTCTGCCATCAGCAGCTGGACACAGGCTGGTAATTCCTGTGGGGTCCAGATCCAGGACAGGGCTTGGCTGGACACAGGCTGGTAATTCTTGTGGGGTCCGGGTCCATTTCATCAGAGGCACGTCTGAGTGAAAGCCTCACTGACACAGATTGGGCAGAGAAGGAAGGGACAGTTGATGCTGTATTAGTCTTTCAGTAATTTTGTTCCCAAAAAGACAAGTATGGCATTTGGACCAGCAGATGGGTTTTCCAGTTTATTACCTCAGCAGTTCTGCGTCGTGTGCCAAAAAGTTCCTATGTTATTGCCATGACAAATAAGGGCTCCTTTCTGGTTTTCAGCCTTTCAAGAAGTAAATGGGTGTGTTCAGCAATGACAAGGTTGAAATCCTTGTTTGTGGATCCACAGCCAAGATCAGGATGGTGCTAGCCATTATATGCTAGCAAGGCATGAGCTCACTCCTCCTCAGGGCAGTTTGCAAAGTGCTTCTCTGAACAGAACTGTTTTCTTTGCGCTGAGGTTCACACAAAGCAGAGCCAAAAGAAACCATTTAGTAGGCAATAAAAATATAAAATAAAAAGAACAAGTACATAAAAAATGTCACTAGGAAGGAGAGCAGTGTGTGCTGTAACAGCCTTATCCAAACCACACTGACATTCCCCCCACACATGCAGAGCAATGACAAGATGCAACTGCTTTGTGTTTTCCTAATTCTGTGGAACCAGACTCTGGCCAAAGATTTTTGGTGCTTCACAGGAAAACCTTTAATATATAAAATATTTCATATAAATAATATAACATTTTAAAACACACAGATGAGCACTCTGAAGCATTGTATTTGTTGAGGGCTTCAGACTCTAAACAAATTTCTGCATGGCCTCTGAAGAACAGCTGTGTATTCCATCCAAACACATAAATAATAATGGTTAGCATCCTATTCAGAGGGACTCTCCTGGCTTCTAGCAATTTTTAGTCACAAATCTAGTCTATTTTTCTAAATATGGCAAATCTGAAAATACCTTGAGTATCCCCAACCACAGTTCTCATTTCTGTTTTTTTCAGTGACTTCAAATAGATCTCATTTTCTTATAACCTCTAAGCAGTGTAATGGCCTCAGTGCCATAATCCTTTTGCTTACTTGTAGAATTAATTAATTTCTATCTGATCTCTCTCTTTTCTTATATTTCTTCTCTGTTCTTTTTAATATCATCCTTGCTTTCCTCCATTCTGAATGAAGCAATTGAAGGCTAATAACCCCATTAGGTATTTATGTTACTATTTTCGGTCTGAGGAGGATGTTGGCTGTAAACTCCAGAGTGGGACATTGACAGCAAATGGAAGAAAAGTCAGCACCAAAGGTGGCTGCTCTAATAGCCCACAGCTGAGGCACAAGGGTGACCCACACATGTGCCACTCCACACATCCAGTAGAAACCAGGGAGGTAAATAAAGCTACACCATTCAGGAATTCAAATGAGCTTGAGACTAAATAGCCATAGCAGCTGAAATCTGCTTTAACGTCCTGACCCGACCGGTGCAACAACACGTGCAACAGGGGCATTGCAGCTCTTTGGATCTGTGGTGTGTGTTTACTGTTTCTCCTGCTTCTGGACCCCAAGTTCACACCAGCATCATCAGGCAAAGCTCTGATGGAGTTTGTCATTGCTGACACTGCTGGAGGACACCTGCATCTGTCGCTGCCTATGGAGTGCTTCGTAGTTCTCCTGTGTCAGTGGCCACGTGCCAAGAAGATGCAGATTGGCATGTGGCTGCTCATGGCAGACGTCGGGAGATTCCTTTTCTACCCTGTGTTTTCCCAGCCCACAGGTAGCCCTTTCTCCCATGCAAATGCCACATTTCTCAAGGAGAGAACCAGTTGTAGTTTCTTTGGAATTGGAGGCTGCTGGCTTGAGCAGAGGAGGGTTACCTCCTTCCACAACTCTGAAACATCAAGGGCTTTTCATCTGGGGTGTCTGAGGAGTTTCAAAGAGCTGATGGAAGGAGCTGGAAATTTTCTGAGATGCAAAAGTAGACGCAAATCATGTTCTTAGAACTGTTCTGCAGTAGCTCAGTTTCCTCTCTAGAGGGAGGATCTATCACAAAACTCAGTACTCTGCTCACTTTTTTGGAGTGTACAAAGGAAAAAAGTTCACAACCTGCAGATTTATGGATCAGGAAACTGATTCAGCTTCTGAACCATGTAAGAATGAGTGGCCCATCAATCCATAAGCATAAAAAGAGCTTGAGAGGCTTATGAAGATGCTGACACCTAAGAGTGCAAGAAGATTGAAAGACAACTGTATCTTGTATTTATCCTGAAGACCTGCCTCTCATGCTCAGAAAGAAAATGAAGTTGATGCTCTGTACACTTGTGTCTTGAGAAGAGTCTTCAGAGAAAATTTTGCTTTTGTATAGGATCCTCATGTAATACTGCATGTAATTTTACAGATTCCTTTATAACTCTGAAAAGTAGGGGGAAGAAAATTCCTTGGAGAAAAGGCTTCTGAACTGGCATGAGCATTTTCAGGTTTATAATTTATTTTTAATATTTCCTCCTCAGGTCTTATTATGAAGATAACTATAAACTATACTGTAAGTCTGTGGAGGGTAAAATTCCCCTCCCTCTCTTCAAGAAAGTATCTTCTTGGCTGTGAAGCTTGGGTCAGCAGTGCCTTTTCTGCAGTCACAGACAAGAGTAGTTAAGGGATAATATAAGGGGTCATTATTAGACTTTGCTTTCTAGGATACATTCTGAAATTTTAAAAGAAATCTTGTTCTAAATGGATGACAGGCAAAATCCAAGAGCACACAGAGGTGAGAAATGAAAATAAAACCACCTTTCAAGTACAATACAATCTGGGATAATTTTTGCTACAATTTTCTGCTGATTTTGTTCACTTCCATTATTTTATACTATAGACTTAGTTGATATTCATTAGGAATTAAAAAACCAAATTTCACCTAAATCGCTTAAATCAAAAAATTTCCAAACTTATTTCAGAATTTTTGTAAGTTTTTTTGTTAGCTTGTGCCCTTCTTCAGAAGCTTCTGATTCAGTGAATGGGCATTTTATTTCACTGTAAATTGAATGAAAATAAACATGTACAACTTTTCAACCAACATTTGTAGAACAATATTGTAGAGGAAATGTTACCCTCAAAAATACAAACCACACAACTTCCTGCAGCTCTTCACTGGAGTTATCGCTGACTAATCCTTCATGAGTACATTCTCTTGGCATTTCAGCTACTATGGCTCCATTTCTGTGCTTTCTGGTCCTTTAAAAATACAGTCAGTTTCAGTATTTTTTAATTTGCATGTTTACTTTCAAGCAACAAAGTGCTTATATGGGGAGTGGAAAATTTCATGTTTCCCTTGGACAGCAGGAAATTGATTTCAAGCAATTCTCAGTTATTGTATGCCACTTGAGAGACCTTAATGTTCCAGTAGCAGAGATGAAAGCCATTCAATTTCTGTTACATATTGCTCTGGTTTTGCCACTTATACTAAGGTGTCACACAAATTTAATGCAACTAGCAACATCAATGTTTTTTAAGGATTAGCCTATTGGGAGAAAGGTCAAAACAAGTAAAGCTGCTTAGAAATCTCAATCTCAGAAGTAATGGACATCATATTTTCTAACACCCCTCCCTTTTGGCTCCAAACTCATTATCTGCACTCATTCACCTCATGTGACTGCCGAAATTCTCAATCTTTCAGAGGCTGCTTTTCAAAGATTGCTGTGCTCTGAAAGGTGCTGTTCAGTCAGGCTCTCAGATGAGGGTAGATACCATCACAGAGTCTTGAGACCTCCTCACTCCACTTCCATGGTCTCCTCCTTGCTCTGCTGCTGCGTGCAAGATTGGGATGACTTTGCTGAAGGACAAAAAGTAAGGGAGTACAGGGCAGAGAGTCCTCAGGGTTTGCGTTAAATGGACATCAGCAGTGCAACTAAAAAGGCAAACAAACTTCAAACAGAAAAGATTCACCTGTTCTTGAGAGGAGGTACTCTAAAAATGACCACAAATACAAGTATTTAGGAAAGATTATTTCCTTTCTATATCCCGTTTACTTAATGCATCTAGGGGCAGATTGTACATTGTAAGTGTCAGCTTCTCTGTTATGCCAGCAAACTCTCAGCTTTCTTCTTTGTGTAACTTTCTTTATTTTCACAGACTAGCTGCCTAATTAATGGTGTGTCTTTTGGTATCTCCTGACTCACGTGCCTTCCTGTATCCCCAGTATCCAATCATGGTGCTGAACAATTGCTGCATAGGCTATGAAGTTGATTAGTTTATGCCCTTGGCCCAAGGCTGACAGTGCCAGCAGCAAGGGCTAACAGGGCTTTGCCCAGCTGGAGCCTTATCTCCACACAAAGTCTCTCTTACAATCCACAGGCATAAAGGTGCAAATTAAATGCAGTCACATAGAAGAGTTTTTAAGGTCATTATTGACTTTGCTTTCTAGGATGCATTCTGAAATTTTAAGGGTATATATATATGTATCTCAGTAACAGCTGTCTCAGGGTGCTTGCATAGCCAAGAGGATGCATTCTGAAATTTTAAGGGTGTATATATATATATATATGTATCTCAGTAACAGCTGTCTCAGGGTGCTTGCATAGCCAATTTTATCACTGAGATATTTCTCTCCTCTTGTTTTGCTTCTTGTTCCTTCTCCCAAGACACAGCAGCACTGCTCCCACTCCTATCGGCACCGTACTTCTGTATCAGCAGAGCACAGAAGCCAAGACAGCAAATACTAGAAAAGCATTTTGTTCTTGCATACTTTTTTGGTCTGTCTATGCCAACCACTACAAAAAGCTAATTTTCAGAAGGCCAGGTGGCCAGTTTCTCCTACTGACTGTTCCAAAAAGTACTAAGTGGTTCAGGTCACAGCTGAAGAGGACAAGCTGGATTTAAATCACATCAGACCATGCTTAAGATATCCACAAGCAATTGCTGCACAGTTTCAGAGTCTGCAGGCCTTTCACACCCAGAACATCCACTGACGTCAATGGAAATTTTGGATGATGATGGAGAGCAGTGATGATGTTGACTCCGGCAGTCAAAGCCTTGAGAGTCTAATGTTTAGGTTTTCTCTGCCTCAGTTTGTGTATGCTGTCCCTCACCACCCGCCGAATGCAGCACAAATGCTTGGCTGCATTTACCTCAACACAACCCTGGGAAATAACAGCGGGCCTGTACCCTCATACCCCACTGCCAAGCGGGGACAGGCTGGCTGGGGGACTGTCCAAGCTCTCACTGAAAATTTGTGATAAACCGTCATTATGGACCGCAAATTCAGCCTCCTGGTACCCTTTCCAAGAGCTTTCCATGGAACGCTTTCCATGCTTTTCATCTTTTCAGTAAATGAAGTACTGAAGCATTGCATAAGGTGCCTCTCCAAATGTAGCAAGCACAAGGCCTGCACGGCCTCCTTGGCGATCAGAAGCCTGAACTAGGAAATGCCAAAGTCAGCATGACTAAGGCTTTAGAAGCCCCTCTCTTCCGCCTTTCGGACCCTGCTATCTCCCTGTAAGCCCATAGGTCACTTTCCCCTGACCCTTACTATTGGACAGTTTTCAAAACCCCTGTAGGGTATAAAAACCCCTCACTCTGCCCAGTTTGGGAGAGGAGAGCTGTCACTGGACCCTTCGCGGAGACCCCAATAAAAGAACCCTGTGGAACCCATACAGCGCTTCTCCCTCTCTCTCTGCGTCTGCTGCGCAGCACCTAGGGCAGCACCTGGTAAGTTGAAAGAGCTGAAATCACAAAAGAGCTAGCTGCAAATCACTATAGCTTGCCCAGGTTGCCTGAGCCCCCCGCGCTGAGCTATCCTGGCCAGCCGGCATTCCCTGCTGGGCTCCTGCCCTGAGGGTAATAGCCTGGCCATAGCTGGCGCACCGAACATATCCAAACTGCTGGGATCTGCAGAAAATTGCCTAAACTACTTGGGTTACATTAAAAATAATGTGGGTTTGTGGTTCAGGTTTCCTTCCAAAAACCAGTTGGATTAACTGTTTGTTTTTTTTAAAGGCGAACATTAGCAAACCCATACTGGGCCATGCAGGACACAGTTTAGTTGTGGCTTTGGTGCCAGTGCACCTCCCATGCCACCCAAAACACAGTCCCTGCTCCTTAGTGCAACACCCACCTGCATGGGCAAGGAAAAAGGCCCTGACGCAGATCTTCTGGCAGCTGGGATGCCCTTCCCCAGGGCTGGGGTGTGCTCCCCCAGCTGGGCCCAGGCAGCTGAGGAGGCTGGTGATGCTGAGGAGCTGTGCTGGGCTGCTCCCTGTCCAGAAGCTGCACCTGCAGGGGTGAGAGGCCTTCCTTTCAGGCAGGCAGAGCCCCAGGGGTTTTTCTAGTTGCAGCTGCAGAGGATAAAAGTGAGGAGCAAGAGCCTTTAGGGGAATGTCCCTCTGGAGACCCAGCAGCCCCAGGCCCCTTCCATGTGACTGGTGCAGCAGGTGATCCTCAGGATGGTCTGAATTCATCAGCACTCAGTTGCTGCAAGCAGTCAGCATCCTGCTTTGGAGAATGGCAGCAGTCATTAGGTGGATGGTACAAGCAGAAGCATTCCTGCTGGGCTTAGGCATTAAGGACATCTGCTCACGCCAATCTCCTGGGATGAAGATACCTGCAAGTGCCTGCAACATCTGGCTGTGCCAGCATGCTCCTTGAACAGGGCATTCCATGTCCTTGTTGCTCCTTGATGAACCCAGGAGGGGAAAGAGGTGCAGAATTTGCCTAGCAATCAATGGCCATCTTCAAATTTTATGGCCAACCATAGTCACTGCACAAATTGGATTTAAAGGATCAATGTGGGATTTGCTTTGGGCAAGAAGGCTGTTTTAAGGGAATTACAGAGTCCTGTTATGAATTCCCTATTTCATTCTTGAGTTTTTTTGAACTCCTGAGTAAATGCTGTGTGATGATGTGGTGCTGCTCATTTTCTCAGCTTGCTCTGCAGCTCCCTAAGGATTGTCATTAGCTTCCATACAGATCATTAACTGCTCCTCACACCCTGCCCTGGCTGCCTGTGCCTGGCTGTACGTGGTGCTGCTGGAACTGACAGTCCTTTTCCCATACTCCATTTGGGAGTGGTGGTCTGTTTGGGTCCCTGCATACTCTTCATCACACCCCACTGTGCAAATGGGTCAGTTCCCTCCAGCTCATCTTCCAGCCCCGTCTCAAACACCAGCAGGAGCTATCCCTCTGCTTGCACTGTGGGCATGCCAGCAACCTCCAGGAACCTTTGAGGCTTTCATTCCCCTCCTGCCCCTTTCAGCTTCAGGCACTGCTGCTGTGGAGGGGAAGGTGCAGTGTGAGTACCTCCTGGCCACTGCTCTGGTGGGCTCTAACAAAGATTTGAGGCCAATCCTGAGTGCTTCACCAGATCAAGTCAAGTGTTGCAATTCTCATGGGCTCAGAAAAAAAATCAATCTTTGAATGTGACTAAAAAGCTCATTTCTATGTTCAAGTGTGATGCCTGCCTGGTCTGTGGGTGTTTGGAGCTTGCACATAGCAACAGTCTTACATTTTATTTGTATAATGCTGGTTGTCTAGACGAGCATAAAGTACTTCAGGCTGTGGGTATCTCTGGGGTCTAAAGGCAGAAAATGTTGGATAATTCATGATAATTTCAGCTGCCTGACTGCTGAAGGTATCTTGTCACATTAAAAGCTTCTTCTTGCAAGGAATACTTGCTGCATTTTCTGAAATGTGGTTTGGTTTTGTTCTTTTAAAGCTTTTTATTTAAATGTTAGTTTAAACAGTCTCTCATTAAGGTTTCTGAGTCTGTTCTAAGACTTGTCTTCAAAATGTGTATTCAGATGGTTTGTAAGATTTGTATTATTTGCTTCTTTTGGAGCCATTCTGGTCTATTATGTAAATCCATAGCTAAGCATTTCCTGGGACCATTTATTGTACAAATGTCTAGTATGGCACATGTGCAGTGCAAAGCCAATTGCTTCTGTCTCTCTAGTTCAGAGGTCAGTCTGTGGATTTTTTATTTCATTTATTTTTTCTTTAATTTAAGAGAAGACAATTTTCTCATTCCATTGCCTATCAGAATGTATTTTCTGCAAATGAGCTGGAAACTCCTAGAACAGATAAAACTTCAAAGGCAAAACACCAGCCCTAAACTAAGTGTAGAAACAAGTAATCAAGTCAGTCACAGGCACAGACATTTAAAAGTGGCAGCTGGATGCTTGATTGGCTTCTGTGGTAATATCTTGCATTTAATAATGTGCTTACAGAAAAATATGCATGGGATGATGGGCATTAAAAAGCCATTAGAGTATTTTAGATAAGCCACCCTTTGTATCCGTCTCCAGAAACCAGTGCTGTCTTGGGGGCTGATGTTACCTCCAGGGCTGCAGTGCTGCCATTCCCATTAGGAGGAGTATAACAAGACTGAAGAGCCAGGGTTTGCAGCCCTAGTTCAGTTCCCAGCATGGACAGACAGACTGGAAAAGTACAGACATCTCTGAGGAGCAACAGGTCCTTGGCTGCAGCATTCCTCAGTGGGCACTGCAGGCAGCACAGCAGGCAAGGCACACCAGCACACCCAGGACAGGTCTCTCTCTGCCACATGGAAGCTGAGGAGAAACTTGTGCCCTCCCAGCACCTGGAAGCAGTTTTCCTGAGCAAAGCTGCAGGCAGGGATACACAGGTTTTTTAGCAGGAGCCGCAGAGCAGCGGGGCAAGAAAAGCCATGGCAGGAGTCCCGGGCATCTCTGCACAAAGTGCTGAGGCTAGCAGGTTTATTCACAGCATTTATGATCTGGGACACACCACAGGAGCCTCCGTGCAACTGTTCTGCTGGCATGTGAACCTGTAGTGACTCAGGAAAAAGGCGCTCAGGGACTGTCTTGATAAGAAACAGGAGCTGGCTATAAAAGAAACATGCAGGAAAAGCAAATCCCCATCTCTCTGAAGGTGCAATCAACAGGCAGCACTCATCCTGCTGCTTTAAAGCACCCAGGGACTTTGTTTCTCTGTGCCCCAGCTTGCACATCTGTAAAATGGGTTTTCATAGCTCACCCTTTTCGTACACTGCCTTGAAATCTACCCACCTCAGAGGCTTATTTTGTCATGGCTACCCATTGGGTCAGTGCTGGCTCAAAGGGGAAAGAAGCAAAGCTGGAGGCATGATCTTTTTTTCTGCAAAACACATCTTTACTTTCTTGGAGAGAAAAGAACACATCTTTCTTTGTGGAATAATATATTGAGATAACTTGCATTTCATCTGTACAGCAGTCATACTTACCTCCACTTGTGAGCTTAATGCATGAGAGATGTTGTGGTCCCAACAGGATGAATTACAAAAAACATCCTTGTGGGGTTTTTTCGCTGGGAGAAATTAAACTTGAGTCTAGTTTCCTTCTTTCCTATTACTGTCAAAACATCTTGTCTGTCTGCTTTTCTTTTGCTTCCTACAAGTGGCTTGCAAGTCCTCCCAGAAGACATGGCATGACATTTTAGTCCATGTCTTTTTTTTTTTGTACATTGAGCAGAAAATGTAGGACTGTTGCACATCTGCAGATTATTTATCCATGCAGGCCTAATTGGTGCAGGGATTAGCAAAACATGTTTTGCCTGCCAATCTCTAATCAAGAAGACAGATTCACTGGCACAGTGGTGGCTCTGCTGTGCTCCAGGGAGGTGATGCTCACTCTGCTGAAAATCAGAAGCAATTTAGCCAAATTCAATTTGCAGGTACAGACCTTGCAAGGTCAAAGTGAGAAGCACAGTCTACAAAGAAATAATATTACCTTCTAAGAGCAACAGCAGATCCAAATCTGGTTTGGAGGAAGAGGCTTCAGTATAAGCACTGAGAAAATGAAAAAATTCTAGCAAAAGTTAACAGTCTGGAAAGGATAAATAACTGGCTTGTGCAAAGTATTCCCTTAGGATGTGTATTACTCCCAGAAATTTTCTACTTTACTGCAGATTTTCCAAAGATGTAATGGCAGTTTCAATGGCTTACAAACCTTTTTGGCATAGGTTTGTTCTGCAGGGACTATCAGGAGACCAAACCCCTGCCCTGGGGCAACACACTGTGTTGTACTTTTTCTCGTTCTTGTCTACCTTTTCTTCTCATAGGTAGAATTTTCTTTTTTCAGAATAGGGGAAAAAGCATTTGTCTCAGTGTTGGCAAGATTTTATCAATTCATTTGCACGAGGTTCAGAGAAGTGGGGAAACATCACGACTGCCTAGCAATGGTTAAAGACAAAACAGGCAGTGGAAGGTGAATAGTGTTAAATACATAATTGTTAACTCAGTGGGGAAAAAGTGGAGCTTTACTGTCATATTTCATTTGCAAGTTTTATTTCAATGCAACACCTGCTTTCAATATAATTAACTCTTACTTAGCATAGAATTTTGGCACTGATGACTTCTGATTTACTTCACTGGGGATGCTTGATTCCAGTGACGGAGATATTGTGCTGGAGACTTGCCTAATGGAGTAGAGCTAATTTGCCATTTGCTGGGTTAATGAAGGTACACACTAAAAAGAGTGTGAAAAACAAGACCTAGTACATGAAAGCTAAAGAAACCAACAAACAATTTAGAGTTAAGACACAAACAAAAGATTGCTGTGCCTTAGGCTTTTCTGTAGTATCTTTTACCTCAGTTCCTGTAGTACTCTAGCAGCCTTCAGGTTGTCTGAACATGGATGTGACACTTCTAGGTGGAAGCAAACTTTTCTGTATTGCTACTGTGGCAATTAAGCCAGCACATTTCCCTTCCAGTCTCCTTCCTCTGACATTCCATTCCAGTCTTACACAGACATTAACAAGGGCTGTTGCCTTTGTTAATGCCTTGCATTTATATTGTAAACCAATTGCTGTGATTACAATGGAGTGCCAGCTCATGATGACAGAATTGAGGAAAATAATGCAGGAAGATCATTTATCTCAAAAACGCAGCATTACACCCTGCAATGCCACAGCTCCTTGCTGTGTGCTGCCACCTTACCTGCACACAGCTCGGCACTTGCAGGAATTTACTCCTCACATGGAGGATTCAAGATTAGAGGGGAGATCATCTCAGCAGAGGGGCAGCTTCTCTGCTCAGCATGACCTGGGGATTCACAGGGCCAGGGCACACCTGAGCTTTGCATCTATATCCCCTTTAGCCTTTCTGGCAGTTGTTCACACCCCAAGTCCCACTGTTCCATGGGCAAAGTCGGGTGCTCCCAGCAAGCAAAACTGTATCATCAAGAGAGTGCCAAAGCAGCTTTTGGGTTGAGGAGGAAGAGAGAGCAGCAGGAATAGGATTTCAGGTAATGTGATCAGGAATAGGTTTGGTCAGTCTAAGATGACAATTTCTCTTTTAACACAATGTGGGGGTTAACTGGGTGGATGTGCCTGTGTCTGTGCCGGGCCCAGAAATCAGTGGACAGCAGGAACAGCTGTGTTCAAATGTTCTGTCCAAATATTTAAGCTGAAGGTTGCTTTTTCTGGAGTCATCCCTGACTGTTTTGAGCTTACAGCATAGGTTATACCACAGTCCTGCCTTGCTTCCCATAACCATTTATCTGCCACTACTCACTGAAAACTCTCTTCATCAAATGCTTCCTGGTATGGCTTCACAAGCTGTGCTATAGCACCAAGGAAAAATCAGTTTTCCCAGTAAGCACTGGCAAACCTGGGGAGACAATTAATTCTGAGATGTTTATTGTATGGCACATAGTCATTCTGGTGCACAAAATATGCCACATTCTTCCTGATGCTCCTCATACTTCACTGAAGATGCCAGGTCCAAGGCAGCCATCTAACCCAACAAAGTGCAGGAGTGCCCTGTTTGGAACAACAGGGCTCACTGTGGATGTGGGTGCATGGCTGGCAGCACTCTCCACAGCCCTAGGAGTCCTCAGGGAGAAGCTTCCCTACAGCTTTGTGCTGGGTGAGGAAATCTCTGCCATAAGGAGGTCTCCTTTGAAAGCTGGAACCAGTCTGTGGAAAGTAATTCATGCTTGGTGAAGCCAGCCAGAACAGCTAAAAGGAAGCTGTACATTATTACTGTATAGGGCAAAGAGAGCCTCCTGAAGTGGGCACTGCAGCTCGGGGTCATGGTCCATGTCAGGGCAAGGCTGTCCTTTGGGGCAGCATGGCACTACACTGGGTGCTTCAGGAATCCAGGCTGTGATGCCATAGGAATCCAGTGGTATTCACTAAACAAGACTCAGCCCACAAGACAGTAAAAGCACATGCTTCTACTGTATATGAAATAGTGATAGCCAATTCTATATGTGGGGAACAGATTTTTGGCAGGAGGAACTTTTTTCCCCAGGATGAATCCCAACATAAATTCCATTTTTGTCCTTTCATTTGAGTACAGCCTTCCTATTCCTCTCATACTAATCTTGCTTCATGTCGTTTAATTGTAACTGTGCCTGTGTTTTTTTGTTTTCAGAGCATGAGGCTAGCTGCCTATGACACCCTGGCAGTGAAACCCTACATGGTGTCTTAGGAAGCAGGTTAAAGCCTCTAATGAAGTTTGGGACCAGTTTTTCAGTGTGTCTCTGCTTCCTTTTGCATGTCCTGTGTCCCCTGTGGCAGGTGTCTGGTACAGTCAGTGCTGTGCAGGACTGAGGCCAGACCTGAAGTGGGTGTAGTGTTTGTGGAAGGGGAGAATGGATCCTGCTGAGCACAGGCAGCATCTGTCAGGGTCGTGAGCATCCCTGAACAGCCCAGCACAGCTCCAGCAGGTGGGAAGTCGAGCTGTGGTTTGCAGCGCAGATGGGCAACTCTTCTACTGATTCTGAGAGGCAGTTAACAGGTTTGGCAGGGAATAGGCTGCTGCCAGCAGGCAGACTTGCAGAGGACAAGGGACACTGAGGGACACAATGCAGAACCAGCAGCTCAAATGAAAGAGTCCATGTACAGCAGCCAAAGTACAGGGTCATCACATCCAGAGATAGGCAAGTTCGTAGCTATGATTTGATACAAAGGACTGGCAGGCAACAAACCCAATAAACGCAAAAAATGTGTCTCCTCTACCTTGCAGTCTTGTACCTGCTGTAGCAGAGGGGCTGTAGGCTGATACAGACTTGTGGATGCAGAGATCTGATGAGGCTGAAAGAATGGATGGGGGTTTTTTAGGTATTCATCTGGTACAGCCCTGTCTTCTGGGAAAGTAGATCAAAACAATGCTTTCATCAGTATCCAAATAATGATCTTTACATGCCCAGTCTCAGGAAACAAACAGCTTGAAATTCATGACAGCAGTGAAAAACTATTCGTCCATCATTGTCAGCAGGAAATTTAATTCTGGTCAGGTTTTGTCAGAACACCCCACTAGAGAACTTCAGGGCCCCGGGGAGTTTGCAGGTTTGCAAGTGAGCAGTGGCAGTGCAGGCCAGGGCACTGTGCTGGCTGCCCCACACACACCTTGCAGGCTGCTGGCCACAGCCCCAGCCCCAGCCCCAGAAGGCTGATTCATTCCTTCTCTGTGGTACTGAATTTCCGTGCAGCTCTGCTGCCAGGCGGGCACAGGCTGCAGGCAGGTTTCCCCCCAGCCCTGCAGCCCCATGCCAGCCCTGCCAGCAGGGCCAAGCTGCACCCCATCACCTCCTGTGTCCCATTGCTACATTCAGGACACAGACAGATTGCTGGTGCTTCTGCTCTTTGTGCCAGGGCTGAACCTGCTCAGGGATTCACAGCATCCCCAGCCTGGCCATGAGCTCCTGACTCCCCACTGCTGCTCCAGCATGTCCCCAGGTGCTACCATGCCATGTTCTCACCTCAGGGGGAGCAGGCAGCTGCCTGCTGCCCCCTCCTGCTCCTGCCCTGATGCTGCTGGAGATTTGAGCCAGGTCCTTCCCCTGGGGTGGAAAAACCCCAGCCCGGGCTCCTGCAAGGCTTCTTCCAAGCCCCACATAGCAGATCAGATGGGCACCAGCTTCCCATGGCTTCAGCAGGAGCGGGGAGCTGGGAGCTTTGCTGCCAACCCTGGGCCCTCAGCATCCTGGTGCCCACAGGGCTGGAGGGAGGAGGATGGCCCCACACTGCTTCAAGATGTTCCCTGTGAAGGGGCTGGTGGGAAGAGTGAGATTTCACCTCCTGTCGTCACCTCTCCCTTTGCTTTCTTTGCAGCCCCCTCCCTTGTTTGCAGCCCTTGCCTGTTTGTATCCTATGCAGGTGCTGGCTGTTGCAGCAGAAGCTGAAACTTTTTTTTCTCCTCTTTAAGGTGTGTGTCTCTCTTTCCCCAAAGGAAAAGAAGAGGAGCAAAAAAAGCCATATATTTGCTGCAGACTGTGACTGGCTTATGTAATAACACTGCCTTTCTCTCCTTGTTTTAGGGAGTGCTGCCGATTTTTTGGAGACAATGGCTTGACTTTGAAGGTGTTTTTTACCAAGGCAGCACCCTTTGGTGTTCTTTGGACACTCACAAACTACCTTTACTTACATGCAATAAAGAAAATAAACACTACGGATGTCTCCGTGTTGTTCTGCTGCAACAAAGCTTTTGTGTTCTTGCTTTCATGGATCGTTCTGAGGGACAGGTTCATGGGAGTGAGGGTAAGTGACTCCTTATCTCTGTCTCCCCTCTTCCCCCTCACCCTTGTGTCTTTCCTTTACCCCTTGCCTCCTGCCAGCTGAGTCAAGCAGCAGCCACAATTCAGCTCTGTGGGCACAGAAGTCCTTGTGGAGCAGGGATGCATCCTTCCCTGCAGCCCTCCCAGGTGCCTGTGAGCTCCTGGAGCCCCTGGCTCCCCCAGCCCAATGCCTTTGTGCATATTCCTTCAGGAAAGGGGTGACTTGCTCCAGAGTGTGTCGAAAAGGACATGTGCTGTCTCCATGCTGCTGTGGATGTGTGCCAGCCCTTGCCAGTGCCTTCCAAGTGACCATTCCCAGGCTGCCACCAGACTTGGTTGTTTCTAACTGCGCGTTCTCACAAGCCCTGGCTACACACAAGACACTTCTGGTCCCATCCTGGGAATTTAACAGGGCCCTCACCTTCCTGTGTGTGTGTGACAGCAGGCTTGCATGGTGGGATAGTTCTCTTCTGCATCTTCTGTGTCAGGTAGCAGCAACTGCAGACAGGAAAGGAGAGCTGGGCTGCCCTCACCCACCTGTGGCCTAAAGGTCTGCTCGTGTCACTGATGGAAGACTGGTGTCCACAGGGATTTGCATTTGGCCAGCAGCTGTAGGCTGCTCTTCTGATGGCACCCCAAATGTTTGCATGCGCCTTTAGTTCTGCACCCCACCAAATGCCTCTGCAGCAGCAGCAGCAGCAGCAGCAGCAGCAGCAGCAGCAGCAGCAGCGGAGCCACGTGCAGAGGGTTTATCATGAACCCCCCAGCTCCCTGCTGACCCTGCTGCCATCCTAGCAGCCCTCAGCACATCACGTCCTTTGGCAGCAGAGTGGGTGGGTGAGTGGGTAACCCACCACCCTGGGGCCAAGGAGCTCCTGCCAGGGCCAGGAGCAACTGCAAGGAAAAGGCACCAGTGGGTCCCTGTTTCCTTGCTTCACCAATTAATCGTAATTAATAATCAAGATCAACAGCAATAATTGTAATTATTCCTGTCTCCTGCCCACTACTCGAGGAACTCCCTTCTCACCCACCTAGGCTGGTGGTGCTAAGAAGAGGTTGTTTCATGGAGTAGCTGAGAGTTAACTTTTCAGGAGAATTTGGCAGGAGACCTTGGCCAGCCTTTCAGTGGTGGCAGCCAAGAGGCTGCTCAGGGGATGGTTGCAAAATGTACCTGCCAAAAGCTCAGTGTGGCCAGCTGGTGTCTGCCCACCCCTCTGCCCAAGTTGCCCTACCCTAAAAACAAATTAACTGTGAGTTTTGAGTGCAGAAGCAAGGGTATCCTGAAATTATCCTGGAGCTAGGGAAGTCTCATTGTTATCAAAGCTGGATGTGCTGGCCATTTTGATAAATGATAATTTTAAAAGGTATTTTTGTGCCTTCCTCTCTTGTGGCACTATCAGCTGTAGCACTGGTGGGACACCAGGAGAGATGGTGTATGCAGGGGTGACCGCTGCAATCTACACCTGCAGCTTGATCCTCACTCTGAATGTGCCATCTCCCACCGTGGGGTATGGCTGTGGTGTGGAGGGAAAGAACCTGTGTGCAGGGATACCCACATGGGCACATACATGCTGGAGCAGAGGTGCTTCTTGGGCTTGCCTGAGTTTCTGGCATGATGGAAAAGCCAGGGTGGTCAGGGATTTCCCAGCAGCTTCTTGGGAAGGTTGTCTTGTGCCATGGCAGGGGACACGCACTGGGGGATGAATCCTGCTCTGTATGCCTCCCTTCTCAAAGGGGCAGAAGGAGTGGAAGGAGCAGAGAAGCAGAGCCAAGTGCTGGTCCCAGCCGTGTCCAGCTGCCTTTTGTTTCCTATCTGCACTACTTTGGGAAAGCAGCAATGGAGCAGAGAAGCAAAGCAGGGGACAGAGCAGTGGTGGCTGTGTGATACTCCTGCCATGTGTTCCAGCCCCTCCCTGTGCAACCTGGCGTTGGTGAGATTGTGGCAGAGGAGCTTCCTGAGAAGGAACCCAGCTGTCTCCTGAGTCTAAGAGGGAACAAGCTGTCTCCTTCCCAGGTGACAGGCCAGCAAGCAACCTAGCTGCAGGGAGAAGTGGTTTGCAGACAAACTGGGCTATTTGCTCTTAAGTTGTGGCATCCTGACCTCTGGCAATATGAGAGTGAGGAGGCACTTGTCCTTGGAGATTGGAAGGCCATGTGGCAGCACAGCAGTTCTACACCCCAGCTTTGTGTGGCACAGTGGGAGTGCTGGGGCACTGCAGAGGGACATAGCATAGTGTCTTTGGAGAGAATAATTTTCTTCCCTCATTCCTCTCCTTTTCTGTACAGCGCATGTGAAAAGCAACAGGCAGAAAGAGTGTCACTGCTGGGGGATAGCCTCAGGATGACCCCAGTACACTGCCTTCTTCCTGGGACTGGCAACCAGGAGCAAAGACAGCTGCTAGGGCTTCCCTGGGAGTGACCTAGGGGCTGCAGGCACCACACAGCCCGGCCCCAAAGCACATGGTGCCTCGGGGCCACACGGTGTCAGAGCTGCTGACCCTCTTAGAAGCACCCATTGAGAGGGTATTTGGCAGACAAGGCTGCAAGGGTGAGAGTGCCTTCCCACGCTCCTGGTCCATCCCCACACCAGTGCAGCAGGATGGATGTGCCACAGCAAAGCTCTGACTGCACATTTGTGTGTCCCTGTTCATGCCCACTGACAGAGGCAAGGTGAGAAAGGCAGCTGCTCAGTGGGGTTGAAGCAAGTACAATTATCCTACTTGGCCTTCAGAAGTGCAACTACTAGCTCTCTAAGCACATAAATCACAATTTAGCTGGAATATAAGTGTAAGAGCAATTGCAAGTTCCCATCCTTGCCATTCGGGTACTTTTAAGTGCCTTCATCTCCCCTAATGAAGTTGAGCTTTTCCCCCTTGCCCTTCACTGTGCCCAGAGAACAACTGGCTGGGCTGGAAGCTGTCAAAGCCACACAGATAATGAAGCTGTGAGTGCCTGGAGCAGTGCCTCTGCAAACCCTGCAGTGCTGTGACACCTGTGGCACTGTGGTGTGTGAGCAGCCTGTCCCTGCCACTAACAATGGGCTGGATAGAAAGGCTGAAAGGCTTTCAGAGAAGGTGTCTGTGGCACCCCTGGCAGCTCAACAGGACACTGAAAAGTGAGGCCAAGGCTCATCTGACACCTGTGACATGCTTGATGGAAGAGGCAAGGACCGCTGCCCCAGCACAACTGTTTGCAGACTGCATTCATTTGCTTTGATCTTTGGTGTTTCCCTCCATGCTACGGTGAATAAAACAGCTGAGGATCCGAGAGAGCCATCACCTGCAAGTGCCTCCTGTGTACATAACATATAGACAAGCACATCTGCCTGTAGGACTTGGAAATACATATCCTAGCAAATCTCAAACTGTAGAGACACGCTCTCTTGGAAGGTGCTCTGAAGCTGATCAGCTCCTGATGTTAAAAGCAATGCTGGAGACTTTTCATTCTGCAGTTCATGCATGCACCCCCCAAGTTTCCAGTGCAGAGGCATTACAGCTCCCTTAGGGAGTTGAAGCAGGCTTCCTCCACCCAGCTGGGTGCCACAGCCTGCAGTGTGGTTGTGGTTCTCCTCAGCCCTCCAGTGAAGGCTGGACAAGCCCCATGCAGCTCAGAGGAAGACAGCCATGCCGTGAGCAGATGCTACAAGAAATGCTGCATCTTCCGCCCTTTGTCAACTCATCTGTAGCACAGGTGATGTTGAAGGACGGTACAGGGTTGCCATCTTTCAGCTGAGCCTGAGCCATGTACCTTGCAGCTCTCCCCAGAGCCATAGTGAGTCAGAGCAAAGGTGCCTCTGCCCCAGAAGCCTGCCTGCAGCAGCTGCCTTAGTAGAAGAAAGAAAAATGTCTAAATAGGAAAAGCCTGTAATGATATTTCCTCATGAGACTTTCCATCCTCCAACAATTTGAGGCTCAAGGACTTCCTGAGATGGAAGCAGTGTTTCTATAGCTAACAGTCGTTGATGGGATTTTTTTCTTCCATGAGTTTATTCTTCTAAACTTTTCACATCCACATGGTGCAACAGCAAAGCTTTCCTTCACTTAATTATGTGTTGGGTGAAGGCAAATCTCTTTTTCCTTGTTCTGCACCTGCCTCATGCTAGTCTCATGCACTTACCTTTTTTCTTGTGCTTCTGAAGCCACAGAGAGTGTCTGAATTTTTATTTGACAAGCACCAGTGCACTGGTGAGAGAATTGCCCCACACTGCTATAGAGCTATGCAGGGGAGGGTCTCTCCTTGCCTTAAAAAAAAGGCTGTGCTGGACCATAGGGCCCAGTCACACCACCACAAAACTTCACTTCAGAAATTATGTCCCACACTTGTGCATGGAGAGACCAGATGCCAACAGGGCTGCAAGCCAAGATGCTGTACCTGAACCTCTCCAAATCTGCAGCGTGTATACCCAGCCTTTGCAGTTGGTACTTGGGCTCCACCCTGATCAAGTCATAAATCAGAATTCTGCCTTGTGTCACCCTGCCATTATACAGCAACCCCTGTGGAGAAATTGAGTTTGGTTTGCAAAAAGGGGCCATTTTTGTGTTAGGGGAAATTGAAGGTGTTGATGTGAGTGTGCAGGAAGGATCTGCTGGATGATTGTCTGGTGTATGGGTGTCCCCTGGCACCAGCCCCAGCTCAGCCCAGGGAAGAGGCTGCTGGTGCTGCTGGGGTTGGGACCTGCAGCTGGTAAAGAGGCTACCTCAGCACATCTTGCTGATCAGGCAGCAGCAGAGCCTGGCACACAGACTTTCCCCCTGCATCTTCACAGCAGCCCCAGTATTTCTGGTGGGAAGCAGGAAAGATGAGAGGAGGTTCATGGATGTGTAGGCAGCTGCAGCCTGTGGATGGGGCTTAAAATCCTAGTCTGGTCCTGCAAGAGGGGACAGCTGGCTGGCACTTACCCATCTGTGGATCAAAATAAATTAATACCTCAGTCATCTTGGAGGCATCACCTTGAGTTTGCAGCCAAAAGTCATGTGTTGTAAGCAGGGCATCCCTCACAGCCCTGCAGAGCCAGGAAGCATGAGCATAGAGAAAGCCCCATTAACTCCAGAATTAACACCCTGAGAGGCTGAAGGCATCTGGCAGGACAATCCCAGAGAAGCCAGGGATTTCTTGCACAGCCTGGTAAATCGGGGCAGCGTGTCCCCAGCCTTTGTGAATGTTTCTTCTGTTTGGGAGGCACCCCTCCGGCATTGCAGTGTGCATAGCTGGCTGGAGAAAACCTCCTCCTACTCTCTGAAATGACTCGTCTAGACTGGGAAGTAGTTGTGTGAATTTTATTCCCCTGTTTAGTTCTATAACCTTTTTCCTCCAAAACTTCAACAGGACTCGAAGCCTTTTCTGCAAGCTGCAGGGAATTATTACTTGTGTATTTTTGTCATGCACAGGCTGCAGGGACCCACTGATGGGGAAGCTCAGTGGCAGAGATTAAATCCCCACTTCAGCTCAGTCGGAGGCACTGAGCCCTGCAGTCTGGCCTGTTGCACACGCCCGGAGCAGCCACTCCTTTGCAGCTCTGCCTGCAGCTTCCCTGCAGCCAGGGAATCCACGAGGGCAGGCAGCATCTGCTCCCTGGGTATTGGCCCAGGCTTCCTACTATTTTCTACATAGGCAGATGATGCAGAAGTACTGCACTCGAATGTAAATCTGCATTGCTTGTTTCTCCATTGTGAGGACTGTCTAGTAACACTCTCTTGCTTTCTTTGTCTCCAACCAGATTGTGGCTGCTATATTTGCTATTGCAGGGATAGTTATGATGACGTATGCTGATGGGTTTCACAGCCACTCCGTTATTGGGATAGCCCTGGTGGTGGGCTCTGCCTCAATGTCTGCTCTCTACAAGGTAAGCACACCTGGCTCTTTTCTCCCACAGAGATGCCTGTCACCCTCATCACTCACTTTAAAACCTCTGTGCAGTTCAGGAAGCACTCTGCAGAGATTTAGCTTAAGTCACTTGGTTAGCTCCACTTGCCAATCCTCCTTCAGTAACATATGTAGCTTGTGTGGGGCTTAAAGCACTGCTTATCATGGAAGCAATCATATCCTTAAAATGCAGAGCACGTGCCTATGAATCAAGACCTCATCCTGAGCAGCTGGATAAGCTGCACTATGTGTAGGATGCAGCCTTCTCTGCTGAGCAGAGCTATTTCACTCAGCCTGGGACACTCCTGGGCACTTGCCTCTGTGCTGCTCACAGTGCTCAGAGTCACAGTCCACAGTGAGGAATAAGCATTTGTAGAGTGTGGTTTGCCCACCCTGGCTCAGATGCGTAGATCAGGAGGTGTAGACAACTTCATCTGGTCTAATGAATTGCACTGTACCAGTCATCCAAGAGGAACTGGCCAGGAGAGCCCTGCAGTCCAGGGAAACTTGCCAAACTGAGAAGCATCTGCCTGTGCCCCTCAGCACAGTGCTGCGATGCTTTTTGCTCACTTACTCAGATCAGACGATCTCTTACACTAGGAAGGTCAGGAAGTTTCATACAGCTCATTCCTCTAAGAGAGCATTTCCTTGCAGGACCAGAGACATGGCCCACCAAACCAGAGAAAATTAAAGGCTAGAGCCTAGCTATGTTCCCTTTCCCATGACACTGCCACTCTTTCTGGGAATGGGAGTCTCAGGGCTGCTCCCCCAGAGCCCGTGCACAGGAGGGTGGTGGTGGCCGTGCCAGCAGGGTGTTACTCTGCAGTGTGCTCTGCATGCCAGGACAGATGAAGCCCTGCAGCTGTTGTGCAACACATGCTGCTGCCACTGCTGCTGCCACCCTGCTCTTGCTCTCTCTGGCTCAGTTCCCATGAGCTGTGTGTGCCAAAGGGGCAGGCAGATCTCACCATGTGCAGCAGAGCCACTGCCTATCTGGGGTAGGAGGATAGGCCAAGGTGGCCCTGCTGGGGGCAACACAACACGCTCGGGAGGCAAATGAAGAGTAAGTGATTTTTGGGACATTTTGCTCCATATTGCAGAGCAGCAACACAACTGCACTGGCCAGTGATGGGATGGTGGGAGTGGGCAGAGCCCTGCTAGCACAGCCCTGCTGGGGGCAACACAACACGCTGTCCTTGGGAGGCAGATGAGGAGTAAGTGGTTTTTGGGACATTTTGCTCCATATTGCAGCTGCACTGGCCAGTGATGGGATGGTGGGAGTGGGCAGAGCCCTGCTAGCACGGCAGCCCTGCAGACTCGCCGGCTCTGTGTAGGCAAAGGAGAGAAGTGACACTGATGAGGGGGACTGCCAGCGCAGCACAAACCACTAAGTCACAGTCCATTGGCTGGCCTTGTCTGCAGCCAGTAGCAGAGGAAAACTGTTCCCAGACCATGGTATCCAACAGAATCTCTGCAGCTCTGTGGTGAAAACCAATGCAGACTTCAGACAGGTCCTGTCCACAGGCAGTCCCCAGCCACAGATGGCCTGCTCACAGCCTTTATTTCTACTTTTTTTTTTTTTTTTTCCCACTAACAAGCCTGAAAACCAATGCAGACTGCAGACAAGACCTGTCCACAGAGCAATAAAGGCTCACAGCCTTTATTTCTACTTTTTTTTTTTCTTTTCCCACTAACAAGCCAAAGCTTTTAAATCCCTCCCTGTAGTCTCATTGCCCAGGCTGCATCTGTGCTCTGGGCTGTGGGGCTGCTGCTCTGCTCTGCCTCCTGGAGATGAGTTCCCAGGGAGAAGGTGGAAGGACAGCCAGTCAGCATGGACTGTGCTTGCCCACCCCCACAGCACTGCTCAAGTGGCAGCCAAAGGCCTGGACCAGTGATGTCTCATGCAGGGGCATTCTTCATCTAGATTGCTTCGTCTCCTCCCCCTGCCATGCTCCACAGTCTTCTTAATGTCAAATTATCTGGAGGTGCAGAAAAAAGACTGAAGGGTCTAACCAAGAGTTGAAAGGTCTAAGTTAGGGTTAGCGACCTTTCCGTTCAGGACAGGTACAGACAAAGGTGCTGAATGCCCTTTCTGCATGGACTCAGTTGGCAGCTGCCCCTGCCTGTGTTCCAGGGGGTGCCAGGAGGGTGAAGGCTGGGCCACACAAGCTGCTCACCACAGTTCCATGAGCAGCCATCCCAAGTGTCCGGCAAGCATCACTGCACAGGTGCCAGAACAGAATGCCAGCCTTCCAGGGATGGTGGTGCAAGAGAGTTAAACCTGTGTATTTTCCTCTTTTAGGTTTTATTCAAACTTCTTTTGGGCAGTGCTAAATTTGGAGAAGCTGCCTTATTCCTGTCTGTGTTAGCTGTCTTCAATGTCCTCTTCGTTACCTGTATTCCTGTCATCCTTTATTTTACCAAAGTGGAGTACTGGAGCTCTTTTGACATCATTCCTTGGGGGAACCTCTGCGGATTTTCAATTCTCTTATTGAGTGAGTAGATGGGGGAACTCTCACACTGCTCGGGTTGGAGGAGGGTGCCAGAAACTGGCCACTGGTGGAAACTGCAAGCCTCTCCCATACTGGAGCTGTTTTCCCTTCTCCCATACTGGAGCTGTTTTCCCTTCTCAACTTAATTAGTAACTTGAGATATTATAAGAGGGTCCATTCCTAGGGCCAATGTAGACCTCGCTTCTGCTATTATTACCACACCAAAACACAGTGGCTCTCCTTAGAAGAGACTGTGTAACTAAACTGTAAACTTGTCCTAACTCCTACTCATGAACTCTGTGTGACAGAAACAGGTAACACTTGCCCAGGCTGTGATGGAAGCAGCCCTGCTGGGAGGACATTGTCTGGGGTTCATCAGCATCCCCACAGCAAGGTTAGGCCAGGCCTGTCAAGGCCAGACTCCAATCCTCTGCTGCCTGCAGTAGTAACTACTTGCTACTCCTAAAGAGAGGTAATTGCTGCTCCTAAAGAGGAGTCAACTTTTGAAAACGTAGTGTTGCACAGTGATGGAAATTTTGATAGGTGGCAATCCTCTCTTCTGCTGCCACTGCTGTGTCACCAAAGGAGCCCAGAGGGGAGGGATGCCAATCTAAATTTTAAAGGTTACCAGAAACATGATG
The DNA here is from genome assembly GCF_014805655.1 of Passer montanus. Classification (NCBI taxonomy): domain Eukaryota; kingdom Metazoa; phylum Chordata; class Aves; order Passeriformes; family Passeridae; genus Passer; species Passer montanus. The sequence goes on from NW_024366591.1 coordinate 9,204,032, forward strand.
CTGTCCATTGTTAAATTAGATGTGTTGACTTGCTGCCACAGTTGGTCCCTACACTGGATGATGGAATCCCCTCTCCTAAAACATTAATTTCCACTGGAAATAGCTCTTCTCTACCCCTGTCTTGAGTCCCAGCTCCTTTTACCTTGAACAATCACAACTCCAGAAGTACCTCCAGGTTACTTATCAGTGGACTCAGAGGAAGTTGTCTGTAAGAAAGTGGTGGAGAACTTGGCAAGCAATCCCTGGCATGTGCAATACATGGGTACTACTGGAAGACAGTCAAAGCTCCAGCTCCCAACAAGCTCAGTATTGGCAAGGCTCTCCTGACTCTGCTAAAGCTGATCACCTTAAAACAAGGGTGAATTTGATCCAAGGCAATTATTAATTTGTCATGAAACACCCCACAAACTGTGTATGGTATTACAATGGAGTGCTATTATAATCATTCCATAGTAGTGATAGTATAATTTCATTGTATGACATTATATTTAGCAAGTTCCTGCCTGGAAGAGGGTTAGATTTACAGCATCTTCCACCTGCAACTGGAGGCAGCTTTTCTACCAAAAAGTACCCAGACAGAAGCTCCTGTTCAGCTGAAATCTCCCAGATGAAGAGTGTTGTCTTTCAGCAGGGCCAAGGGGATCACTGGATCAGTATAAAGAGTGGGAATTACTGCACATGATGCTGAGAGACAGGCTGTACCCAAAACCCACCCAGGTCCTGCCACTGGACTCCAGAGGGACACAGAGCTCCCCAGAAACAGCAATGTCTCAGGCAGGTGGCCATGCAGCAGACAGAGCTTTGTCCTCTGGTATCTTCAGGAAAAACAAGAGAAGCTTTATTTGAACAACAAATGGAGTAATAAATCATAAGTGTTTCAAGTGACATTCCTTCTGCCTAATTTCACTGTATTAAAAGACATTTTTCTTTCCTTCATCAGCATTCAATATTCTACTAAATTTTGGGATTGCTATTACCTACCCCACCTTGATTTCTCTTGGAATTGTACTGAGTGTCCCAGTGAACGCAGGTAAGATTTTCTGTCTTTTGCATCTTAATTAATATATTAAATCTGTGGCCTTTCAAATACACAGCAGGGATGAAAGAAAATAGATTTATTAAACATGTTTTGCACCTTCTCTTGAAGACTTACAGAGATGACACTGATTAAAAATTTATTCTTTATGCGTTAAATACATGTTGTGTAATATTCCATGAATATTCACAATCCCTGAAATTGGCTTTTAAATTTCTGTCCGAAGAAGCCTGCATACTGAAAAACAAAGTAGATTTGAAGACATTCATCTCTGGGCTGAAATAAAAACCCATGGATAAAGCAGAAATCAGTTCTTAATGATGTCTTCTAGGCCGCCTTAACACTAAATTCAAACAAATATTATTGCTTACATTTCAGAGCAGATATGTAAATAGTAACTCTGCTTGCCTTGGTAAACAGCACTGTGGGTGTTTATCAAGAACACTGGCCAGTTCAATTCTGGACATGGCCTGGTACATTTCTCTGACAGTTTTTCTGAAATTTATTGAAAGCCAAGAGACTGCAGAGTCTGAGAGGTCTGGGCAGGGGAGTGCAGACACAATCCCAACCTAAAGTAGCTCCTAAAACCCAGCATGCTCAGCTGGTGCCACGGTGCAGGTGGCAGCTCCCAGCTTCATGCTGACTAAGTGCACACAGAGCTGGGCACTGCTCTGGCAGATCTGGCTACCAAAAGGTGCGGTCCCTCCAGAGTGTGTGGATGGCTCAGCTTGGGCAGGGTTTCTTACTTCACAGGGCACTCAGGGTGACAAGAAATATTTGCAATCAGGAGCTGCTGTGCAGGGAAGGGAAATGCCCCTTTCTCTGTGTCCCTGCGCCTCAGCAGGAGTTCCTGTGCTGTTGGTGGACATACCCTGCTGTGCTCAACCTGCAGGAAATAGTGCCCTTGCCATCACTGCCTCCATGGCCATGTTCTCCTGCCACAGACAGCCCTCAGAGCTGGGGAGGTGAGGGGGAGGGAAGGGGATACTGTCCTAATGCCTTTTCCCAGGTAATAACACCCGTTCAATGTCCCACACAGTTGTTGATCACTACACGAGTGAAATTGTCTTCAATAGTGTCCGAGTAATCGCCATCATCATTATTGGCCTGGGCTTCCTCCTGTTGCTCTTGCCAGAGGAATGGGATGTCTGGGTAATAAAGCTCCTCACACGTCTCAAAGTCCGGAAGAAGGAAGAAATTCCCGAAGGGAATGGAGACATTGCTTCAGGACTGCCTAATAAAAGCCGGAGAACTCGCCCTTCCATGTCATCCTTTGCTCATTAAATGGTCTTTTTACCAAAACTTTGTGGTTAACGTTATATATGATGATGCAAAGGTCTTTTTCTTGGGAAGAAGCACACCTGTCCAACATGGTGTACATACCTGTACAGTTTTGATATGATCACCATCTAAAGCATCAAGTCTTGGCATGTCCAGTTTGCTTGTACTTTTTTCACATCTGACCTTTCACTTAAGTAGTACACTGAAAAAAAACTGCAAACCAAGAACCTCTCTTCTCTTTTTAAATGAATGTAATATATAGTCAAAATATATTTGCATAGGTTATTTTAAAGAATGACTTTCATGAAAAGCAGGGCAGACATTTTGAACATTAGGTACTGAATGATGCATTGCACACTGTGATTTAAAAGAAACAAATGCTATGCTACATCACATGTTTATTTTTGACCAGAGCTGTACTTTGAAAGTTTTCAAGGAGCAAAAAAAAAGGGAATCTTTTTGGGGGCGGGAAGATGGGGGAGAAGAGCAGAAGGAAGATTTAGAAATCACTCTATATAGATGAGCGCATGTTGCGCTGCAAACAGGGAAAATTCAAGCGCAAAAAATGCTTGCACTAAAGCATAGAGAGAAAGCAGTCTACAGCCCAAATCTCCTTATTCTGCAAATGACTGTAGTCCACGTTTAAAATCATGCAAGAGAAATCCAGTGCCTTCTACAGAACTCTTGTCTTTATCCACGCAGAACCAGGTCCTGCTGCGAGGCACTTGCAAAGGCAGGGCTCAGGTTTGTGGCCCCAAAGGACCCCAAATTCCCACCGACATCAGGACGTGCCTCCCACGCACGCCGTGGTTCTGTGGGAGCGTGGGGCCCGGGGGACTGCAAGGTCGAGCGCAGGAGACCTGGTTCTCTTCTCACTTCACAGGTTTTACCCCTGTGGGAGCTGCGCTTGATTAATGCCAATGTGAGGAAGGGGAAATCTTGGCCGTGCGTGGGACAATCCGACAGAAATGATCAAAGGGGCTGGCAAGAGCGTGGTTGCTGATGTACAGTCTGAGAGCATGGACTAAGGGGGTGAATCGCCAGTTGCTTTTACTCCATAATTGTGAGTGTTAAGAGTTAAAAATGTAAGATATTTACATCAAATGTAACACTTTTTATGAAACTTGTAAGCACCAGGATGTTTACTTATGCGATTTTGGTTCGCCATTAAATTTCTATCTGTGATAGATCACATGCTATGTAAAAAAGGGGGGGAAAAAGGTTATAGTTTACTATTTTTGAAGTTTACATTGTTGCATACAAAATTAAAAGTGTTCTTTTGAACTGCTGCCATAGCCTAAGGTCCCTGCTGCCACTGAGGTCCTCTTTGTCTCAGGCAGGGGTGGCTTCCACTTCAAAACATTTTAGCAAATCAACTTCAGATTCCATTATCTGTTTGGCAAAGCTAAATAATAAAAGATTTTAAAATCCTTTTCCTTCTCTTGATTGAAACTTTGTTGAAGTTCTCCTGTGGGTAGTATTTGGCCAAAGAGACCAAAAGGGAGAGACACGATCATCAAAGCAACAGAGGCTGCATCTCACAGCACTGCCAGCCTGTCTGTCCAAGACAGCACAGTCTGCTCTACACTACCTGGACAAAGCCATCCAGAGGGATGCTGTAGGCATCAGTGAGGAAACAGACATCCAGCAGAAGTAGACCAAAGAAAAAACTGATCTTTGAATGCATCAGTGAGCAGCCATACGTGCATAGGCTAACAGGTACTTAGGGCAGTGTGTGGGCCATGAATTTGTACATTAATAACCAGGCCCTAGTCCAGGCTGTATGCCTGTCCCCACCATTTTGCTTGATGACCAGACATTAAAGACTTGCTAGCAGAGATTACACCCCTGAATTTTTATATCTATTTCTTTGGGAAGAGGAGGGTAAAGGCACAAGACATGAGCACAGGTACAACTCCAATAACTGCATTGAAGGGCACACATAGAGACTTGACCTCAAAACTCCCAGATTTAAGTTTATTCCATCAATGGACAAATCATTTTGTCGTCCTTGAGGATGTCATCATCCCCAAGCCTCCTCTCTGAGCAAGGCCAGAGAAGAATATATAAACAGTCCTTCCATTTCCATAGTCCCAGAAAGTGGCATCTACTGTGATCTCCACACTTCATTTTGTTGTATGTTTGATGCAGTCTCTAAGTATTCAAAGGCTCCAAATGCCCTTTTAAAAACTGCAACTAATATGTGTGGTTTAAAACAAAAGGGAAGCAGGTTTTTTTTCCCCTTCAGTATTGATTGTGAGGGAATTTATGCACCAGAATGGACAGCAGCATTAGTAAAACTGATTTACCAGAGTCTGCAACTAAGTCATTGCTTCTGTTGGCTTGTCCTTCCTGAGAACAGGCTAAACACATGCAAGGGCTGGGACTCCAAACAGAACTTCATGAACCATCTCCCTTCTGAGTGGGAACTGTGCAAACTACATTTCCCCATGTGAAACAATTCTGAGCTAGCCATGTTAACCAGATGAAAGGACCTACATTTCTTCAGGCAACACCTTGCCCTAAGCATAAACACCTTGACTTGACAGTAAGCCACTGCGTAGAAAAGCCTTCCAGACAGTGAAGTCCAGGATGTGATTAGGAGAACAAAAACACAGTATGTCCACATGGTATGTGTGCACATCTCTAAGTGCCAAAGCATCACAGGTCTGAAGGTGAGGAATGAAAAAACTGGAGTTGTTGGCACAGAAGGACAAGCCAGAGCAAACCCCTCTGAGAAGGCATTAGATGTAACTGGGCCACCCTTCAGGTGAACTCCTGATCTCAGACTGTGAAAGGATGCCCAGGACAAATTCAGTGCCCTGGAGAGGAGGGCTGAGCTGTGGCAGACTCTCCTGCTTGCCCTCAGAGGCCAAAGCAGTGTGTGCAATCTCTGCAGCAGTCTGTGGGTCAGCCCCCACACTGCCCTGCAGGGTCATACCTGCTGTGCAGCAGAGCCACACAAGCCTGGAATTAGCACTTTTAGCCCACCATTGGCCACCTTGAGCCTCCTCCTTCGGCAGAACTGCAGGTCCCTCCATCATGAGGCTTCTTCAGGTGTCTCAGAAGCTGGTCTCCTGCATCATCATTGTGCATCTCCTGCCCTGACAGAGCACTGCCAGCCACAAGTGTGCACCCTTGTTCAAGGGCTGATCTGGACTGGCAATTGTCTGGCCCAATTTAGGGCTCTAAGTGTCCAGTAACAAGTGTCCAGTGGGCTTGTTATAACAGCAAACTGAGAAAAAAAATCTCAGAAAAGCAAATAGCATCATCAGACCTCATTGCAGCTGCTGGCTTTCACTGCTGCAGAATACAGCAGTGAGGAGGCACAGCAGTCCTCCTCCTGCCTTGTGTGCCTTTGTTCTTGTCCGGCTGTCTCCTGCTGCTATCTTTATAACAATTTTTTATTGCAACTCTCCACAGACACTGCATGAGTCTTTTATCAGCATATGGGTCAGAGATGGGCTTATTTCAAAAAGCTTTTCCTCTGTCTAGAATGGCTGTATTCATATCAGCAGTCTTCAGAACACAGCCATGAAGAGCAGAAATCCAACCACAGTAAGCAACAGATGAACAAAAGACACTGAAACCAGTATGTAGCTTAACTGTTTTGGGAGCTGAGGCTAGACTAGCAGGACCTGTAGATCACCAGGTTCTGGGGCTTGATGTTTCCTGTGAGCTTGGGAACAAATCTCCCTTTGGAACTATGAGCTTGGGAACAAATCTCCCATCCCCAGCTCTCCATAGTGGTCAAAGAGTGCAATATTGAGCTGGTCAGAGTTACTAAGGACACTGTATCTTCAACTTACAGAGAAGGCAACATGACCAGGCTGACACCATTTCGGGTCAAAAAGCTGCCTGCTATTTTGGGTGCAGGCCCAAAAACAAACAGAGAAGTGAAGGTTTCCCTGTGCAGTGAGTGAACATGAAAGCCTAGAGGGATTTGCATAGCTCTGGATCATATTCCAAATAAACTCACAAATGGGCACAACTGAAATAAATGGAAACACCCTCCTCTTCACTGAAAAGGGTATCGATTCTCCAGCCCTTCACAAGCCCTAGGAATAGCACCAGCCACCTTGCCTTGGCTGTGTGGGCTCAGGCAGCAGCCTGGGACTGGGCATCTCTTCAAGGAAGAGGGAAAGAAAGCAGCCAGAAACAATGCAGCTCATGTGAAGCAGAAGCACAGGAGAGCTGATGATAGAATCAGAAATAAATGCCTTTTGTGAAACACCTTCCTGGGCAAAATGCCCCCCTGTCCATTGCAATGACTCCAGTTCGAAGAAATGAGAGTCTGTGTCCATGCTGTACAGCCACAAATTACAGCGAGTTCAGCTCCAGGTCCCCTGCTTGTACTGCAGAAAGGATGGAGCCTTCAAGGCCTCCAAACCTGAGCAATTCCTTGGTGAAGGCCAAGCTTATTTCACAGTCCAGTCCTCATGCAAACTCTCTCTGCAGAAACTCTGCCTGTAGAAATGGAGTTTGATTGGATGAATTTAATTACCTCATAATTACTAAAAGAGAAACAATCAGATTCCCTTCTTTAGCTGACATGTTCTAGGGCATTTACATAATAATCTGAACCTTATGCAGAGTCCTGAACATTAAAAAGGAAGCAAGAAAAAGAAAGAGCATAAAGATCTTATGAACTGTAGCCTAAAAATCTTCTAAGGGGAAATCAAAGTCTTAAGGACAGGACCAGTATCAAACTATTGTTTCTGAAAATAATAAACCTTATACTTTTCTTTTCTACCTGAAACTCTGTTAGGAGGGTCTTCAGATATGCACAAGATGATTTTAAAGAAGGTGGCAATTAGTATTTATCCATGTACTTTACAGGTATACTAGGAAGCAAACAACCTCTCAGAGAGAAGAGTGGAACTTTTAAGCAGAGTTACAATTCTGGAAAAGGCTTAAACAAGGGAGGTTGTGGGGGTCACATTAGCAATGTACTTAGGAGCCTGTCATATGCAGTTTTTGTACAACGACCTAGAGACAGTTCTTTAATCCTACTGCTGAAGCAGATGATCCCTTCAGAAGAGAATTTTCCAGCTCTTTATCACAGGCTTCCCTCCTCTTCTAGATTCAGTCCCCCTAACACCTCACGACAGCCATCAGTGCATTGATTGGGAACAACAGCAAAGAGCTATTTTGCTGTTTGGCTACATGACAGTGACAGATTCCCTTTCAGTGTTAGTCTCTTGAATCAGTAAAAAAGTATTATCAGTAAAGGGATTTTTGACCAATCATTTGACCAATCAGTGACCAAGAAGACTGACCTCAGCACAGCTCCTTTGGTAATCTCTCTCCTTTTGAACAGCAATTTTTTTCCTGCTATTTCCTGCCTCACTACTCAGTTGTTAAGCCACAAGAAAATGTCCTTTTATCCACAGTAGTTTCATTTCTTTTTTAAGAAGCATCATTAAAAACACTTCAAAAATCTAAGCGTAGTGTTTCCGATTATCTCAAAAAAAGGGAGCCAAAATAAGTCTGCAGAAAGTCATCCATTCTTCAGACTCTTTTTAACATGAAAGGACAAGACAACTGAGAGACTGAGACTTCAGCAACATTTTGCCTTTCCTTAAGGAAGGGCTTTTTTGCCTACATTCCACAGAATATTTACACCAAACAGCAGCTTTTGCACATGCCCACGACTGACCCAGACACTTAGAAGATTCTTGAATGAAAACCTGGATTCCTGTGAGATCCAAGCAGCAGGATTTGTAAATACTTCAAAAATGTGAACTTGTCTTTCCTGGCCATAAGCATATACTATGGATGTAGCAGTGGATGTAGCTTTCCAGGCTCCCAGCAATAGGTCTCACTGCCCCTTTGCTTCTGAAGCTGCCAAGTTTTTAATGACTGCAGCATAGAAGGCAGAGCAAGCTGCATAATGGTCTCCAGGTGATTTTTGGCCAATTATACATTTAAAATGCCTTCCTGACTTGTACAACAAGCATCACTCTTTCATCGTGTGATTTTGGATTTGGTCAAAGGCATCTCACTTGCTACCTTGGCTACTAAGAAAATTGATATTGATCTTGGCAGCAAATACCATGTTTGAGAACGATGCTGCCTTTGTGCATGTGTAAGCAATCCCATCTGGTACAGTACACCTACACTGCAGACAATGTCTATAGTGCACATAAGGTAATTGGTGCAGCTGATGAGTTAATAAATACAATACCTGAATGCAAGAATGCAAATGGGTATTTTATAAAAAATGTTAGGATGTGCTTCAGTCTTAGAGAGAACTAGGAACCACTTCCTTTCTCTAGCACATAACATGTCTCAGAAATTTGAAGACATCCGGTTAAACAGTTAAACTCAAAACTCCTCTTCTAGCTACATGGCTTTGAAAACTGAAGTCTGCTTGTAGAACAGGCAGATTTCCAATTTCCTATCTAACTTTCTTGAAAAAAGCTGAGCATCAACATTGCTGCAAAGCAAACTTATCCTTGGTTGGCTTGCTAACCAGGAGCTAACCAGGAGCTAAGCAGGAGCTAAGCAGGAGCTAAGCAGGAGCCAACAGAAGAGTGAGAATTAGTCAGTCTTCCCACCATTGCCTGCTTTTCCCAAAATACTCCTTTTTCTGTTTTCTTCCTTTCTAACAACTGAAGAAAAATGGAATTCTGGCATTAAAAACAAGTGCCTACAAATAATGTAAATTACTTCATCACCTAAAAGAATCCAAAACCTGCAGTTTTTGGGCTTTTTCTTCACCACAATCACCACGCCACAAGGTACCTAGTTATTTTCAGACCACACTCCACAAGGAACCCCACTGATGTCCATGAGAGGCCACGAAGACAAGACAAGCCTTTGCTCAGCAGGCTTCAAATCACTAAACACAGGCCTGGAGAAGGTGAAGAACAACCATTCTGTCTATTCTTTCCCCTCTGTCTCCATATCAGCCTGCACAGCTGGCTCATCTTTCCCAGCCAAATCCCCTCCAGCGCTAGGAGGGGATGCACGCAGCCAGCCTCTGGTACACAGGGAGCTGCACAGAAAGCTGGGGCACTGTCTCTGCCTCTGTCCCTCATGCTGTCCCAACCCCTGGTGTGCTGCATCCTCCAGGTCCACATCACACTGGCACTCCCTAGTGCAGGGATACCCACCACAACACCCAGCAAAGAGAGTCTTCTGAAGAAATGGAGTTAAGAATCCCAACACACAGCTACATAACCAACCAACCAACCAACCAACCAACCAACCCATATGCTAATTCACATCTTCTTAGGGATCTGGAGAACTGATCTGCTAAGATTACCCAACAAAACCTACTGTTTTCCTTCTCCTCATGCACTCCTCCTTCTTCAGTCATACATAAGCCTAAATTTTTGCTAACTCATCTGAAGTTTAGGCATGCTATTGTTAAAAAGAAACTCACAAAAGTAAAACACAGAGTGAAGTCTTTATGAAATAACGTTTTCCTTCTCCTCATACACTCCTTCTTTATTCATACATAAACCTGAATTTTTGCTACTTCGTCTGAAGTTTAGGCATGTTATTGTTAAAAAGAAACTCACAAAAGTAAAACACAGAGTGAAGTCTTTATGAAATAATGAAGAGAAGTGCTTTGCATAAGGCCGTAGAAAGTACAGTATACACCTCTTAAATGTTTCCAATCTAAGATTACTGTATGCAGTTCATAAGGCTTCTTTGCTTAATTTACTCCTTTTAATAATAAAACCAGGTAGATTTTATTAATAAATAAAAGCTGGTACAGTACCAGCAAATCATTGTAACAACTTTGCTTTTTTATAATTATTTTCTTTCACCAAGCGTAGCAAAGAACACCGTATAGCCAAAGAAGTCAGAGTTACATCTTTAACTGACATTTAAGAAGGAAGGTGGGATGGAGAGAAAGAATCTTAGATTAAGACTGAACTACATTTTTTTTTAATTTTATAAAAAAATTTCTTGTTATTCCACAATAGAAGAAAATGCCCCAGGCTACCTCCGGTAAGATTTCTTTATCATTTCCAGCAAAATAATTAGTTAGACAAAGGGCTATATTGCTTAAAGAAGTCATTTTTAAATTCAGTTCCCTGAAAATCTGCCATGGATAAGGATCATACATCGGAATATTTCAATGAAAGAAAAACAAATTAACTGAACTCCTTGTATAAGCACACAGCTACAGAACATCAAGGATTGCTTCTATTATTGGCTGTAGGGACACCAATAACATGCTAATTGCTTCCAAAGTAAAAGGAGAAATCATTATAGTCACAAATGAAGAATCTACTGGGAAAATTTCAATTAAATACGGGGTTAGTAAGGCTGTAGGTGAGGAGTGAGCAGTTGGGCATTAACTGGAAGGCAAAGCACACACAATGCCCTATCCCAATTAGCAAGAACAGGCACAAAAGAGCTTGAGAGCTGGACTACTGCATAAACACCACATGATTCACTCTAACACACTGCTGGCAAGAGTTTCAGTGGGAAACTGGCACCTACTTCTTTAACATCTATCTCACTAACTGCTAAATGGAAATGTAAATCAAAGGCTTCAACTGTGGCAAACCAGCACACCTAACAAATCTGGAATTTTTCCTCCCATCTTTTTAGAACATTAGCCTCCGTCGATTACCATAAATATCCCATTCATTACTCCCTGGGCACATTTCCCAAAATAAAAGACTAAAGATAAATACTTAGAATTGGCCAACTAACAACAAAAAACCTCCACCCGCTTATAGACAGCAGTTTAATCAAATGGAAATATTGTCATTAAAAATTTATTATCTGAATCTGTGTAATTTTTTTCCATGCACTTTCTAAAACCATATCACTAAATTTCCTTAATATCCATTACACAGAGTTATTTACAATTGTCTCCAGTGACTACTTTTCAGGTTACAGGTCATTAAAGAATAAACTATTTATAACAAATATCCCAGATGTGCTATCTGGGCTTTGTGATTAATTATATATAATCACATTATCCCCTCTGTCTCATAAATGCAGTAACTAAACAACTTTACACACATCATAAATTTTGAAATCTAAAACACAACTGGCATTTTCTATTATTACATTCCATTATCACATGTTCTGGTCTTGAGACTTAACATTAATTTTCTTTTCAATATTCATGCCTGTGAAACCTTGCTTTGCAAAAGCCTGAGTGCAAAAGGGTCCTAAGTGAGCTACAATAATCTACGTTCATTCTTTGCAACATAAAAACAACTGAAATTCTATTTTTGCAGTAACTTTAACTCACCTTAAACCCCTTGTTCTATTATTAGAAAAACTATATGACTGATATAACTATATTTCTATCTCTTACCTATCTTAGTGTAGCAAACAGAAGACAAATAGGCAGGGCAGAGAGCATGGACAAGTGTTATACACCCCAAAGTGTACAGCAGCAGTCACATTCACATTGCTCCGAAAGAGTGTCCCTTCCAAAGGGAGGGTTGGGCATTCCAACAAACAAAATCCCCTCCAGATCTGGCTGGATTACGAGGGGGCTCTGCTGAAGAAGTGCAAATCTTTAGCCCTCTCCTAAAATAGCTTTCAGGTACCACGATGAGCGAGACACCTGCAAGAACCAGGCGAGGATGCTCAGCACTGCCAGCCAGAATCATTACCACGGGCTGAGGAAAAAAGGCAGCTCAAGGTGGGCTGACAGCCACAGCCACCCCTGAACAGGCTGCTGGGCAGCCTCACGCACCAGGCAGAGCACCGGCTCAGCAAACTCCCAGGAAAGCTGCCGGACATTCTGGGAGCTGCCAAGGGCTCAGCAGCTGGCAGAGTTAGGCTCTTCCCAGCTGCAAAAATGTCACCTTTCCCAAAACTGCAGTGTGTTACTATGGGAACATGCGCCGTAGCTTTCAAAACTGCAAAACTGGTCCACATTACCAGGTGGAATTGATGCGTGAAAGGACACCGCCAATTCTTTGGCGTGCAGGAAATGCCACCGAGTCCCAAATGAAATAATGAAACAGAGCGTGCCTCTGGATGCTCTCTACCAGCGCTGCAGACTTCGGTCACCACCTGGCTGCCCCCAGGCTTCTCCTGCTCTTTTACCACCTTGACTACAGGTATGTTTTTCTTTCACTTTCTTTCACTTGCTTCCGTGACAGAGTCCGTTCCAAGAAACCTCTCTAGAGTGGTTTGTGCATACTAAATGAAATCAATGGATCAGCTCTCAGGAGGAACCCTGCTGCAAGGAAAACTGTCAAAAATGCATTACATGTATATGCTATCTTTCAGCCTTCCACCCAGTCACTACCTTACTGCCATGCTATTTAAAGCGCGGCAAATCTCCAGCGCTGTAAGTGCTCTCAGATTTTTTTTTCCCCCTAATTCATTAAATTAACAAAGCCTGAAGCAGCTCAGAGCAGGTGCCATTGCTCAGCATTACTGAACCTGGCTTCCAGCTCCTATGAGCTGCTTTACGAACACCACACGGAAAGTGGTCCCGGCCCCAGACATTTTACACCGTGATTTTATCCAGCTGTTTTTCCGACGCCCCAAAAAGGAAAGCAGAGACACTTCGTTTCTTTGAGCAGACAATCCACTACGGCACTGCACGGAACTCACGAGAAGAACAGCTCTTTACCGTGCGCTGGACAACAGAGGACGACACGGGAAAGAAATTAAGTACAGAAAAGCACATCAGGCAACCGACACTTCCAAACACCTTCTGCACCGAGAGGCAGCGGCAGCCCTAACGGGATTGCGGGATCCCTGCGGACAGAAGGACGCGGGCAGGTCTGTGCCGGCACCGCGGGGCGGGACAGGCGGCCGCCCCGCCCCGGGAAAGGGCTGGGATCGCTTCCGGAGCGCGACCTTGGCGGGCGGGCGGCGGTGGGTGCGCGATCGCGGCGCCGTGAGGGGCGGCCAGCCTGTCAGTCAGCTCCCGGCACGGCGGGCAGGCCGGGAGCGCTCGGCCTGCGGCCTCCTTGTGTCCAGGGCGGCAGCCGGGATGGCGGCGCCGACGATGGAGGAGAGGAAGGCGTGCTGGGGGGCCCGGGACGAGTTCTGGCAGTGCCTGGACAGCCACGGGGATGACGCCGCCAAGTGCGAGAAGCTGCGCCGGGCCTTCGAGTCGCGCTGCCCGCAGCAGTGGGTGAGCACCGTGCGCGCAGCCCCGGCGGGATGCGGCTCCAGCCTGGGCACGGCTGCTCCGCTCCCCCAGTATTTGCCTGCCTGGGCAGCCTGGAGCTCGCCCTACTGCCAGGGGTAGCCTGGTTCGCACACTTCTGCTGCCTGGGAAAGGACGGCTCCTAGCGTACCCCTGATGGCCCGGGAACTAGGAAAAGCAGTGTTAAGCGTATAGTACAAAGGGGGAAAATCGTGTCTCAGACTTCCAGATGAACACACAGGGTTATTGTTGTAATTAAACCAAAACGTTTTAGAAGCTTGTAGAAGTACCCAGAAATTCCTATTTAAAGGCCAGAACTGAAGGGAACTGCCATACAGGCCGTGCAGTGCCTGGCATTTTAAGACTGGCATCTGATGCCTTGTGCATAAAAAAACCTTTTTTTCCTGCAGTGTAATTTCACAGTAAGGCACCTGCCTGCAATGTAATCCATTCATGTTGTGTTTTTTAGTTGCCTGAGCTCAAGCTGTAATTCTTTTTTAATAGGCACTGCCCTTTGGTAGCAGTGGTGTTGGAGGGTCTGAAGAGTTCCTGCTGCAGGTAGTAGACTGAAGTCACTTGAAAAGCCTGAGTATCCTCACAGCTGCTGCACTGACTGGCACTTTGAACAGTGCAGTTCTGCTGTTTGTTATCTCTAGGGATGATGGTCTCATCTGCAGGGCTTTGCACCATGCACATCAGCAGTTCTAGACACTGAACTCAGGTTACATGGGCTGTGATACCATAGAAAAGCTGCTGGACTTACCTTTGCATGACAGTTTTTGTTCAGAGCAGTGTAAAGAGAAAAGCATATAAGATCTTCATGAAGTAACAGTGTGGTGAACTTTAGTTTTAAGTTCAATTTCAAAATGGTAAAGAACCCCCAAAAACTAAACAGGCCACTCTTTAGTCTTCAACAGAAGAAACTCATAACTAGTGCATTAAATCCTCCTTCACTTCGGTGATCAAAGACTGCTTACATAAAGCGCCTTCCTCTTGCTAATTTCTTATAGTGAACACAGTTTCTCTTTTTAAACAGGTTAAACACTTTGACAAAAGAAGAGACTTTTTAAAATATAAAAAGAAGCTTGAAACAGAAGGGTATCATCCGCCAGAAACTGCTGGAAAGTCTTAGGACCTCTGCTCTCAAATCAAGTCAGAGTAACTATAGAAGGAAGAAGCCAGAGAAAGCAACAAAGCTGCTTGAGTGCAAGAACTGGTAATGTAGCAGTCTCCCTGAAATGCAGACTGCTCTTCTTGTTGCCAGGTCTCACATGTCTGCTAAAAAAAGGAGTCATGGGCAGCTTTTTGATGAGTTTAAGTCAAAGAAATATGGTGCAGAGCTGTTCATAAATTTAAGGGTTTGAATGTGTAATTAGTAAAAGTGTTTCACAGGAATAAATGATTATTTAATACTGCTATGTACATATTCTAAAGATAAAATGAAACTGTTTTTCAGTAAGTGAACCACCTTTTTCCTAAATTAAAAAAGTCCATTCCAACTTGACTTTCTTGTTGAAAGCAGTGGGTTGTATAATAAAATTTATATTTGTCATTTACCAGGTATTTCAAAGTATTTTAAAATACAGTTGAAGTCAGATATTAACGTATACATCAGTGGTCATTAGAAGACCTAAAGCATCCAGTGCATATGATATGTAAGTCTGGGTTTCGAGTATGCTCTTTTTTAAGCAACAGGAATTTTTACACTGGTGATAAGTTTTCAGTCAGTATCTCTACTAGAAGTATGTCCAGTTATTTATGACAATTCCCAAATTATGGCCTTCTGTATGATTGGATTACCTTAGTGATGCAGCTTTATTTAAAGGTACAGACTGTTTACAGCAGGATTAATAAATGTGGCTGTAGAAGGCATTTAAACAAGGAGCAGCATTGAATGTAATTATGTAAGTGGAGTTACCTTCCAAAAATCATATAACCTAGTATATTTAGGTGCTGGAATCATTTAATAGTGTGGTTGAAGGCACGGCACAACTTCGATTTCAAGCACAGTCACCACAACTGAAGTTCCTGCAGTAAAAATCCCCGTTTTTAAATTTGAGATTGTTCACAGTACTGTGCTGACATTCAGCAGAAAAAACACACACAATCTGCAATATAAATAGTATTTATTTCCAATGCAACAATTTAAGGAGGTAAAATATTAAGGCATTTAAAAGTCACTCTGAACACTACAGAGAACAGAACATGCAAAGTTAAGAATCCTCGTTCACCCTGAGTTTGTATCTCATCTCCAGAACTTCACATCGTAGCACCGTAGGAAGCCGTCCAGCTGTACAGTAAGGCACGAGACTCTGGGCAGTTATTGCTGCTGTTTTTGCTTGATCACTTGTTGTCTTGTGTACTCCCAGATGAGCAGAGCTCCACTCACATGAACGTTGAGTGACCGGATAATGCCCTGCTGAGGAATTTCCACACAGACATCCAGGTGGTGAATCAGGTTGGCTGGGATTCCTTCATGTTCATTTCTAGTAAAGAAGAAACAGTAACTTGTATCTGAGAGAGGGCATGTGTGTTCCAGAAAGCAAGAAATACAAAATGTCAAAACAGCATCCAAGCACCTCTTGACAAATGGCACGTCTGCCTATGGGATAACTGATGACAAGAAATAAATTGTTTAAAAACAGTAATACATTGCAAAGAAAACATGGAGAAAGCTGACTTAAGTTTTGATGTAAAAAACCTGCTGGAAGAGTCAAGTTTTCAGTTCACTGGTCCAGCAATAGCTGAGCATCCAGCATAGAGACTCATGGTGAAATCACATGGCACAGCAGGAAAGCTCAAATGCCCACTTCACATTCGGTCTTGGCAAAGAATGTCAAAAACTGAGTATACCAAAGGATATTGATGTTTACTGTCAATCAAAACTATTGTTTTTAATTAGAAGGGAACAAAGTGATTATGAGCACTCCATTCTGATGACAAGCTACATGTAAAAAAGATGGAAAAAAAAAATCTTTGTCCTAAGAGGATAGCCAGGCCCTTCTTCCTGGTCTCACTCAGTAGCCCTGCAATGCCAAGGAGCTTTCTCACTCTTATGTGCTTTACTGCAGATTTCTTTAAGTAGCCTCCCTCCCTTTGTATCACACCTGAGGCTTGTCTGCTTATAGAAACTGATAACTGCTCTTCTCTGAAGTTGTCCCGTGCTCTGCTTGTACTGCCAAGACTTGCTACTTCATCTTGTGCCTCTCATCCTGAACCTTTAAATCACCTCCCAGCCATGCAAACTCAATCTGCTCCAGCCCTCCTCACCAAGCTCAGCAGGGCAAACGCAGCCTCCTCCTGGCTGAGCTCCCCACAGACAGGGCCCCAACAACTGAGCTGTACAGATGATGTCTTCAACACTCCTAGAAAAATACAACGCATGCTGTTGCTACCTTCACCCCTTATTAAAAGGTGTTGCAGTGTATGGATAGGTTATTAAATGTGAGAAGGGTCATTCAGTAGATACTTCGTGGTCTTTAGCACACAAAGCCAAGGACTGCCATGATCCTTTCCCATTCCAGAATCATCTTTACCGACATCACTTGGTTTTCACGTGACCATACTCTGACTAGAGAAAGGGATGGACTGCAAGATGTAGGTTTACAAAACTGTGTGTGCTCTTACCCCAGCAATAATAGTGATTTCTCTGGGAAGCAATATTCTGTAAGATCAAAGCTTTTAGCTGTTTGCTCCACACCAATAATAGTGTAGCCTTCCGTTTTCTTCTGCTCTAAATAATCAACAAGCTGAGATGGTTTCACCTATGCATTAAAAGTAGAGGGAAATATGGAAATATATAAATATCACCTTTTGTAAACTTCTGAAATTACTGTAAAAAAAGAATAAACCAAACAATTTACTTGGACATTTGTTAAGATGAATGACTTTCATCCCCAAAGACTCTGTCCACATATAGAGCTTAACATTTTAAAAGCTCTTCAGCAGTAGCACAAAAAGTTAGTGGCACAAAATATCCCCACCAATATCATGAAGAAAGATGTAGCAATGACAGCTGACATAATCTGTTTATCACAACAATAAAAAATTGCAAGTATTTTCTGAATTATTTTTTATAAGATTGACGTGTCAGAGGTAACAGCAGGAGCTTCCATTAAACAAAAAGATAATTTTTTTCAAGATAAAAAATGTAAGGCTCTGAACTATGCATCTGACAAACTGAAGATTCTGAGTATATTTTTTAGCTATTAAAATGTTTCCATTCACCTCAACAAGGGGGAGCCACTGCTCTGCAGAAACACTCAGATGCTGAAACTGCTTATCCTGTATATAATGAAGACTGCCAACAACTAGTGCAGATGCCCCAAATATTTCACTAGTACGACATAAACCTACAAAAACAAGAAATAAAGTGATTTTTGTGTAGAAAATAAACACCGAGCCAGAACACCAAGGGAAAATGACAAAGAATGCAAAAGAGAAATGGCTACTTTAGTTATCTATTTTTAATTAGTTTCAGGTCTTCCAAGCCACACCTTGTTCCATACAAATTACAGGAAAAAAGTGTTTTGTAATTTAGCAGAAAGATAAAAATTAGAAAAGCACTGTGTCTTGACAACATGCTTTTACAATACTAATTATACAAAGTAAGGAGTTAAGTGTCCAAGCCTTAGCAGGGATGGGTGGTTTGACACATCCACACACAAGCTTAAGCTTTAAATCCAGGACCTGTTAAATGACAGAGGATGACACATAACAGCATTACAGTGCAGACAGCACTAGCTTGTGGGCTTTTCATTACTCATTGCAGTTACTGAAACAGCTAACATCAAACACAAATGGCAGTAAAGTATTTGCAGGATTTGGTATTCACAGCTGACACATCGTGAAAGCAGTCTTAATGGGGAAATGGGACTCTGCTGTCCAACAGACATGAGAATCTTGTAGGTTTACAAGATTTGGTTTAATTGTTACAGAGAAAAATGAAAACCCAAGTAATTTCCTTTAATTGCTTACACAGTTGAAAAACTACTGTAGCAAATGCAGAATTAGCAAGAAACTGAGCTTGATTTACAGCAAAATTCTACTTAGTTAATGCAAGCTATATGTAAGCACTTCTTTTTTTTTCCCCTGAAATGTAACTGCAGAAGACCCCTTTCTCTGAAGTGGGTAGGATTTTCTTTGGCTACCAGTTTCTTTCAGGATAATGATCTATTCTTCTGAGCAGTACTTAAATAATTTTCTAATTATCAACATAAAATGAAATTAACTTCTATTCTCTAAGTGTGCTCCAAGGTCTAAAATAAAAGTTTGACTATGTGCAATCAACCTTACCTCCTAAATTGGTAGGTTTATCAATAAGTGAAGCCACCACAATCAATCTGCTGTTTGATTTGCCAAGTTTAGCAGCACGATCCTGAAATGCCATTTCCAAGTCTAAACCAGGAGTACTGTTCTTCCAGGGTATAATCTTCTTCTGAACATCAGTCCACTCTGTCTGGCTGTCTGCTTCAGCCAAATGTGAACCTGTCACAACAAATTGTATGCTCATATGGACATGCCAGTGGGAGTGAAACTAGTGCTTCAATAAAGAAGATAATCCAAATGGTAATACTGGAGATACCATTCATCATCATCTGTTATTTTATGGGACATGTTCTGCTCACATAGATGCAAGTTTACTTCAGCTGAAAACCAGAGGTCAGACTGAATACAGATGTACACAGCTACCCCACACAAATAATTACTACACAAATAATTACTACAGATTGGTTATATTTTACCCATGTCTTGCTGAGACCAGTCACTTGGTTTCAGATCATGAAGCTCCCTCCGGGAATGGCGCTGCTGAAATGCTGCTGGCAAAGGAATGTCAGTGAATCTGTCAAATTTAGAGAGGGAGATCCATTCATCCTCGGCCAGTTCCGAAAGGCGGGGAAGGATGTAAAATATTGTCTGCAATGGAACACAGTGTTGTCAGCAGAGAGTCACAAAGCAAGCAAAAATAGATAATTTATTTTTAATCCCTGGTAATTAAATGGAACATGTCTACTATCTAGTCTCCTATGCTTTTAATACTTGTTTTTTCTTGGTACTTAATACAGCTTACCAGTATGTCTCTCAATATTCATAACTTTATAGTGCTATCCAAAACTTCCATAAATCGAGACTTATTCTCTAATTAAACTTTTCCTGAGGATCTGCACTGATTACTGTACTGAAATTCTAGAATACCAAAGAATTAACACTATGCTTCTCAGCACAAGGGTCTAGAGAAAATCTTCTATGTGTAACACTGAAGAGTTGTCAAATACTCTTAGAACTTTCTAATAAAGGATGTGGCGTGATTTAATCAAAAGAAAAGTCAAAAGAAAAACTGCTGAAAGCATTAAGATCTAGTGGTAAAATCTAGCTCAGCACAACCAATACACCTAGCTAACCACGATTTACCAAGGAGGAAAAAACACACACCCCAAGGGAAAGGCTGAGTAAGTCAAAGAGTTTAAAACTCAGACTTTTTGTTTATCCCAATCTACCCTTCAAGACAAAGGTGAAGATGCACCCTGAATACATTTAAATGCTTCACAAATATTAGTCTTGCTTTGTTGGGTTTTTTCCTCCTGTTAAGGACTTGTACTTTCCACTGTTTAGCATATTTGTGTTCACAAAAATATTTCACAGAACAACAGTTAAAAGAAGAAAAAAATTCTTCTGTCAAAGATGGCACTGTTTGTGTAAAAACATACATCCCATTCATATCCATGAATATCCTATATTTTGAACTTAGTTCTTCTGTCTCTTCTATTTATCTGCACCCTTATTTTTGCCTTCCTTCCACTTTCAATGTTGAAAATGTTTATTCAGCTGTTAGTTGAGATGTATCAAAAAAGGCGGCTGAAAAAGGTGCTCTGGAAGTGATGTATCTCTATCCCATTCACATCAAACAATCCAACTAAGCAACCTCAACTTACTGCTTCTGGCAACAGATGCCTTAAAAAACAAATGCCTTTATTATCCTAATAAACTACCTCAACTAAGTAGATGCTCTTCAGTTACTAGAATGAGCCTTTCCAATCACAAATGTAAAACCTGATTAATTCCCACAGATAGGCACATTTATACACATAGCTCTTCCTAACTGACCTGGGTTTTTAACACAGTATCAAGTAGAAAAACTAAGATGCAATCTCAGTCTACAGCCCATCACAATCTGGGTGAAGTAATTTTTGGGGGGTTTAAATGAATAATAGTTGATAATGTCATCCCACATTAGAAGATACCATAAAAGATAAAAATAAAATTGCAAAACTAGACAAATAGCATGGTCTTGCCTCTAGACTGTAATCCTCAACTGGATGAAATGTTGCAAAGAAGAAGTGATCCTGGATTCGCTGCCAGTTCCTTTTGGCATTCCTGCAAGTGCAGAAAGTAATGTAAGATAAACTTAAAAAGCAACATAAATTAAATTTTAAAATTCAATTGTAAGATTGGAATAAGGCAACCTAATTTACTTACTGTATCATGTATAGGAAAGAAAATACTTCAACAAGTATTTTTAAAAAATTAAGAGCATAAAGTAAGTTTTACTTATGTTTCAAGAAAGGCCCAAAAGAAACAACTCCAAATTCTATTATCAAAAGGAGTGAGTTTGGCAGGAAGTATCCTATGGAAACAGGATACTAGCCTATGATTCAATGTCAGCTTTTAGTTGTTAAAAAAAAAAAAAAAAACCTAAGTCAAGACTTCCCTTTGCTGCTTTTTTCTGTACCCTGTCTCCCCACACCAACTTCTTTTTAAATAGAGATAAAAACCCCCATAAAACCCCATAAGAATTATCAAGTGCCATTTTAGAAAATATAACTTGCTGCAAAAGGCTCAGAATGACAATGTTAAGCTGTAAAGAATGTTACTAACCCTGTGCCGTGCATGTTTTCCACCTGTTGCAGGCTAGATTCAATAACTGGTGTCAGAGCTTCAAATTCTTCCACATGCAGCATTCTGCACATGCCCCAGATTTTTTTAAGGGCAATTAATGCATAAAGCCGAACGCTGAAATTATGGCTGAAACACCACTGTAGAACAACTATGAGGGCTTTCTTCAAAGCTGGCTTCTAAAGAAACAAAGAAGCTTCTTTCATGTTAAGTTTTAATGTACAATTCAGAAGTTATGAGTGGACCAAGAAAAAGTTCCTCAAAAGATACCCCTTTGGAAATCACGAAGCTTTAAAATGATAATAATTTCCTTCTTTCCATCTACTGAGGACAAAACCTGCAGCCTCACTTGCTCTTTGAAAATGTATTTATTTGTTTTAGAAATCATTATTCTGCCTATAAGGAAATGTCTACTTATTTCTGATTAAAAGAGCAGCAAGAAAAACAAACCCAGGTGCATCCACATGTTTACTTAAAACCAAGGAAATTTTCTAGCTATTCTAGAAAATTTCACAGGTAATCAGGCTCTATGTATCCAGAACACCTGCTAAGTTAGCTAATTTTCCTAAGTCAAATATTTTACAGAGGTGACAGGAAGAATTAGTGTTTTGCATAACAAAGGATACCTTAGTAGGAAGTAGGTATTAAAGAGATAATTAAACCATTTTGGCAGCCTGTTTTCAATTCAGAACTCTGTATATGCACTGGAAGTGAATAAAGAATGAACATTCTTAGAGAGATGTACCTTCTCTGAGGTATTTTGAAGAATGATGTCAAAGTGGGCCAACACTGATAAAAATGTGCAGATGCTTTTTTTAAGCTTTTCTTCATCCTAAAGTAAAAACAGTAGTAAAAGTATGTAGTAAGTAAAAAAGAATATAACAAGAAATATGCATATATAAAATGATTTTATACTTTATGCATTTTCATGCCATGTTCTGTACATGCAATAATAATAACTCTATTAAAATCTATGTGTTTCCACAGCCAAGTTTCTGAAAATACAAGGTTGATATTATTAGGATTTCATTCTTCCTAACACGTTGTTTGCTTTTTACTAACACATCAATCAGTATGAAGTATATAGTGGTATAAGTCAGCTAAAATTCAGCCAAGTCCACTGTATTCCCCCAGGAATGCAAAAGGTCAGCACCACTCCACAGCCTCTTGCCTGGGGCTCCTGCTTCCCAGAGCTCAATCTGCAGCTCACACTGCAGTTGCACTCTGAGCCACCTGCACTAAATGTATTCCTCAACTCCAGGAGAGCCTCTGAAAATGCAATCTGTATTCCTTTCTCATAAATCTACGTGTTTGCTGCTTGCTCTGATGGTTTGAATGGGCTCACTGTGATTTAGTACATTTGTTATCAGCATGAAATCACTTTGATCCAACAAATTATCATCTGCTAAAAGGACAGCAAATTCCAACAGCTCGAGCTCTCCTCAGTCAACCCTTTCACAACTTTAGGGTATCATCACTCAAACCCTGCTTCAGTTCTAAAATCTCATTACAGAACTCCAGCGTGAGAGAAGCCTGTACTAAAAGCTGCAAATTGAATACGTATTATGCCAGTCATGTTCTCGCTGACAAAGAGGATGGGACAAAAAAGACAAAGGTGAGCTGTGGAAACCACAAGTAACTTGGACCTTCAGACCAGGATCTAGGGCATCCATGTGGTCCTGAAGGCTCTTATATTGGACTACTCTTGAACTCACTATGCCAGCTCCACTCTGCCCAGAATAAAACATCATAAAAGGAAATCTCTTAACAGCAGGAATTGACTTTTCTGGCCATTTTTCGGTCGCAAATTTCTAAGTGTCTCAGATTATTGCTCAGACTCACAAGCTAAACTGCTCAGCAGCCCACTGCTTTCAAAGGAAGACTGGAACACACAAAAAATAAGGTATGGGGTGACAAACTGTACCCTCTTTGTTCAAATTACTCTTCAAATGAATGCCAAAGGTCTTACTTACATAGCAAAAGCAATCCCAAAATTTATCAAGGAATTGGGGATACTTATGTAGAGTCAAGATAACAATCCATTCTATGAAGTACTTCACAGATGCCTGATTATTACTGAATCCAGCCTGAAAAACTCTGTCAAGAGTTCCATGCAAAAAATTCTGAGAAAACAAAATCAGGCAATCCTTTAGTATATCATTAGAGTTATTTTCATGAAGCAAAAAAATTAAATAAAATAACATTCTCACCTTTATCATAGGATTAGATATAATTTTTCAAGATGCAAATGAAAACATTTTAAAACCATCTAATTTCTTCATTATACTTCTCAAATATTTTCTAATGAAGCAGCATTTGATGAAAGTAACACTTGTCAATTTCTTGACTGTTCATAAACTAGCAACATTTTTACTAAATGAAAAGCTTTCAATCAGACAGTCAGCACAAACTTTTAGTTAGCTTTAACAGGAACAATGTGGCCTCCTAAAATTCACAAATCTAAGAATCAGTTTGCAGTGTCCTCTAGAAATGCATGATAAATCCATGACTTCAGACAAAGAATTAAACGACACAAAACTTCTACACATGGAACTTCCACATCAGCCACAGGTTACATGCCTTCTATACCCTGCTGTAATCTAATATATGCAGCTTGCATGACACCAAATTAGGTCTTGAAAGTAGGTACTTATTTATTTATTTAAAAATTAATAGTAAAGAGCAATACCTGGTTAAGCTTTGGGAGAAGAACTAAGAGTGTCTGCCATACCCGGTTTTTAATTCTATGCTGCAAAGAGTTTGCATAATAGCGTGTTCTAGATCTGGATACCAGTTCATCCTGAAAGAAAATTAAAAGGTATACTGTGTATTCTTCCTTTAAATTTGAATACATGTAAATACACTTTTCTGTACTAAGAAAGCAGCATCTACTACAGAGCTAGGATCAGCATTGAACATAAGCTTAGGAAAATATATTTACTTAATTTATTAAGAATTAAATTTTGAAGCTTATAATAATAATAATATAATATTATTAAATAATAAAGTAAGCAAATATCTACTAAAGCTACATTTCCCTTCTTGGTCGATCTCACAACACAAATATTAATCACTTCTCTGCAGTACTTAATTGAGAGGAATGAGGGGCCCACCCATCCTAGTTCTTCAGAAAAGAAGGATTCAACAGTGCCAGAACGTATGGGTGATGTTCCAATAGCAGCTGCAGTCATTTACCACTGACTTTAGACTCCTGACAATGCATAAGCAGCTATGATATAAACAAAAATTGGACCCCAACCTTCACCATTATTTCTATCTGTAAAGTTATTCTGAGCAGACAATAGCCCTCTCAATATAAGAGGTAGTCTGCAAGAGTTGAAGTGAAATGCCGTGCTTCAGAATGCAGCCTAAAGGAATATTCTTAATGGAACAATGGTTACAATCTGGATAATGTTCCAGGAAGCCAAAATATCCACTAAAAAGAGAGAAGTAAATCCAAAAGGCAATTTTTACTATTCTGGTTGAATTAACTTCTGTCTCACAATGAAGAAAGCCGTATTACTCAGCAAATCTAGAGAGGCTACACAAACATAAATGCATCCTGATAGCTGTAAATATTTTGCATGTTACTAGTTGTACTAACAGTGCATTTATATACTAAGAGAAATTAATTTTACCTTATCAAGTAATTTGATGAAAATGTCTTCCATAAATGTCTTATGCAAGGTATTTGATCCATCCAACCAGCACAGAAATTTAACAGCACAAATGCGAACGTAGTGATCATCTCGATTTGTGCTGTAAAATATTAATAAAAATAAAAATCAAACTCTACTTGTTTAGACAAAGATAATTCCTAAATTATAAAAAAGCACCAGATATAATCTGGAACATACAGCCATCAAGTTGTCTACAGTGAGACAATATGCAAATACCCAGAGCTGGAGTTTTAAAATCTGTTTGTCATTGGTGATGAAAAAAATGAGTGAGTTCACAACCTGACCCTGAGTCCATCTGGAGTTCTTTATAACATGTATCTAGAGTTCTTCAGTAACACCTAGGTGTTTAAAAAACTTTTCTATAGAAAAAGCTGCATCAGAAAATTTTTGAAATTTTGTGCCTGTAAACTGTAAACTTTTAACAACTAAATTATGCTTATGATTTGGTCAAGTATCTAATCTATCTGTATCAAGTATCTAATCCCAAACAACACGTCATTCCTGTACAGACATCCAGAATAATTAATGGCAAGTGTAAAATTAATGACATTGTAGGCTGTGACAGCTGCAGAGCATCACAAAAAAAATATATGATTACCAAAAAGCTCTTGGAGAAAATACAGGAGTAGTGAACTTTTGCAGTAGATTTTTTTTAGAAGTTCAGGTTTTATAAACTACTAACATTTCTGAATACAAGGTGACAGAACTTTTTCTCTGACTTTCTTCCACTGAATAAAAATGGGAGTGAAACTATAAGAAAATTCAACAATCCAGTAGCAAACATCCTCATTTCAAAGGCAGGAGGCAGTAGACACAAGAAAAGGGTTTGCAACCAATGTTAACAAGCCAAGCTCAAAATCTGGCTGCATTAAAACCTGAGTTTCTTAACTGTCTTTCTCACAATGACAAGGTATGTATTAGCTCAGCATCCCAAACAGCATTACTTTATTGAGGTGAGACAATGAGGAAGTAGTTATTTCAGCCACGGTCAGATTAACAAGTGAGATATATTTTCCTGAAAATCCACTTTTCTACAGTTTGTATTTGAATTATGAATATAATGTGATGTACAACCCTTTTACCAGTATTTTAAAAGGTTATGAATATATTCCTTGTGGGTCCCTTCCAACTCATGATATCCTATGATGGTATGATAAGCAGCTGACTTGAAAATCAGCATCTTTCCTCTCAGAGCATCAACCAGGACAAAGACACAATTCACACCAAATTCTGTAAGATGTATACTTAAAAGCATTACCTTTCTGTAACAACATTTGCTGCACATTTTTCTCCAAGATTGTCTATGAAGGCATGCACATCCTGTATGTGTCTTCAGAGATGAAAGAAGACAAAGCAACAAAATTAGCAGAGTAACATACAAAATCTGTTTTCAGTTTTTCACTAGTCATCTTAAAGTTTAAAAGAAAAAAAACCCACAAAATTTTAAAATAGAAATCACAAATATTTTTTATATACCTTTGATCTTTCCTAAATACAGTTCCAAAGACACAAGCCTCAGTGATAAGTTCACTGTAATTTCCAGCATTTAAGAAAGCATTTGTCAAGGCACTTCTCTCATCAACAGTGGAAAATATCCAAGACTGACAACAATGACTAAGGACTACATTGAAGACTCCAGTCTTTGTAGTGGACAGATCTATGAGCTTGAAAATTATCTGAAAATAAGAAATAAAAGATTCAAAATCTAGTTTTCAGAAGCGCCAGATCCATTAGAATAAAATTGCAGTGATATCTGTTTTAATAGGTCTCACGGTCTTTTGCATCCTATCTCTGCTCAGGTTAATGCTGTCTTCAATCTATTTATAATTCCCTGATATAATAGCAGGTGAATGGGCAACAATTGGCCCAGTATATACTTCTAAACCAGAACTGATCTTCGCTTAAACAGATAAAATGCCAGATGCTTTAAACAAATCCTCTAGTAAGTGGAATAAATGAGCCAGGGTTTACTTCATGAGCACAAACCTAGTGTTTTAATCAATCCTTACCAATTTAAGAAAAAAAAATTAAACATTAAGCAAAATCTCTTACATAAGTTGCCATATCACTAGTTCTGTTCTTTAAGGAGGATTACCTTCATGTCAAAGTTCATATTTAAGTTAAAGTGCAAAAGTGTCTTTGTACCATTTATTTTTTATTTTAAAGGAGGGAACATTTACCATATTTGAAACTGCTATCTAAAGCTTCTGCAAAAAGAGAAACAAAACAAAACAAGAAGGACTCCAAAATATTTCTTTCCCTTCCTAGGATAAGTGCAAGAGTAAATTTCACTTACAAAGTAAATTTTTTTTCTAAGAAATTCCAAGCATCTGGGAGAGGGTGGAGATGCAGAATGTACAGGTAAGGATTTCTAAGAATTCCTTTTCAGACATCAGTTAGAGCTGTCCATGGAAATTGTTTTTCAGAAGGTGTAATAGCTCCTAATAGACAAAGCTGCTTTGCTTCCCTGCATTGAAATGACAGTTTTGATAATGTAATGACAATTCTTTGACAGTTATGCTGGTTTTTCAGAGAAAGTTGTTCTGAATTGCTAAGCATTAAAGCATCAAGAAGCTCATGAAGAACTTAAAACTGAAATACTGCAATGCAGTCTGGAGAAACACTTGCTGGAAAGAAAGCTCTACACTAGAAGCATGTGGGGTCTTTACCAAGAATTGGAACCCATTTTCCAGTGATAGGCATTGTAACTTTCCTAGTAATTCCAAAATTAAGTTATTATTTCACCTGTAGGGAAGCAGCACAGCATTTACTATGCATTTCTCAATCCTGAAATTTTTTTCAACTGTTTCACGAATACAGTAAAAGTTCAGCACACACAAAAGAAATTCAAGATATTTAAGTTCTAGCATAATTAACATAAGAATAATCACAAAGCAAAAAGAAGAGTGCAGCAGAAGAATTAAGCTAAAGAACACAGTGCTCTGGGCACCTTGAACAATCACAAAGAAAAAGGAAGAGTGCAGCAGAAGAAATTAAGCTAAAGAACACAGTGCTCTGGGCACCTTCTGTGGAAGCCCTTCTTGGTATTACCATAGCACTAGTCCCTTTTTTGACTCAAAAATACCCCTTTGTTCCATCCCTTCCAGCTATCAAAAAGACAGAGTGCACTGTGGTAGACAAAATTTAAATTGTGCTTCTGTGACAAATGAGCATCAGGCAGGTCCATATTTTGTTCTCTTTAGCTACAACTACACAGGCATTGCACAGCGGGGCAATGGCACTGCTGAGGACTGGAATAAGAATATACATAAGTAGGCACTTGCTTGGGAACTTTATCTTCATTTTCTTATGAAGGGGCAGAAGGTGGCTCGACCAGATGCCCTTTGTTGAGTATAGGAGACCTTCATTAGCTCCTTGATGCCTGCTGTCATGGTATGTCCCACTGCAGACAATGGGATAGCTGTCACACAGACTCAACACTCTCAACATTGGCAAAACACACCTTACATAATGCTTGAACTACTAATGCTGAAGTTAAGGTAGTAATTATAGGAATTTAACCAAGTTTTAAGATCAAGAAAAATAAAATATTAACTATAGCTCATTAGTTATTGCAACACTGAGCATACAATTAGCTGTTACAGATACTCATTAAAAGTAAAAGCGAACCAACTTCTACAACAGAAGAGAATTTACCATCTTTACATACATATCTTATTTTGACTTGGGTCCACAGAGAGACTACAAATGCAAAGTGTTTAAAATAGAGAATGGCAACATCCATTTGAAGCAAGTTTAAAAAAAAAAAAAAGAGAAAATAAATGGGGCTACATGTCAAGGTAATTAAGGCTAATATGGACGGACATATCACAGCAGTTTTAAATAGCTAGGAAGTGTCTATTTTTCTGTATTTTATTTAAAACCATTTTGGTGTGTCTGAGCTGAAAATAAATTTGAGACATTTGCTATTACTTACAATTATGAGTGTGACACCAGGACAGAGCTACTTATGGTGACTTCAAAGGAAAAGTGCAACCCTCCTAGTGTGATTTTTGTGCTAAGGGGAAAGCAGCACATGTGGTACTGAATCTAAGCAGACAAATATACTGGTAGATAATTCACAATGTATTACTGCCCTAGTTCAAGTCCTGCATTCACTGTGGACTGTTCTGCACAAATATTTAATTAATAGGGGAATAAAAAGAAAAAGAAAAAAATCCCCAAGAAAGATTATGTAAAAAGAAACAGCTAACAACTTTGCAGTGTATAAAACCAATAGGAACCAACATCCCAGTACTGCACACAGTTTTCTGGACTTAACCAAAAAAAGAACATCACGACACAGGCAACAACTCTTGCAGTTCTGGCAGCTGCATAAATCTTACAAAAGAAGAATAAAAATTGCATTTTTCTTCTTCTTAAATCGTGAAGCAGGCCTACCATGCAGTATTAAACTGAATTCTAAGGTGACTGTGTGTTTTTTGTTTTCTACACCTGGACCATCAGAGGAAAAGAAGCCTTTAAAGAAGCAGTAAAAATGCTTTATTCAATAGCATCTACAAAATTTTCAACTGTTCTAACTTTTCATCTAAGACAGCGTTTTCATAAAGAGTAAACTATTAGAAAAAGGCATAATTTTTCCAGACTATTAAAAGCTTATCAGAGTTCAGGTGTCAAATCCTAAACAAAATAGTCAAGAGGAAGAGCATCTAAGACAGCGTATTCATAAAGAGTAAACTATTAGAAAAAATAATAAAATAGTAAACTATTAGAAAACTATTAGAAAAAATAATTTTCCCAGAATATTAATAGCTTATGAGAGTTCAGGTGTCAAATCCTAAACAAAATAGTCAAGAGGAAGAGGAGTTCTATTTTTATGTAAAAATAAAATAAATGAAAAAAACCTAATTTTACTGCATGCAGAAGATACTGAACAGTCTAAAAAAATAAAGACATGGTACTTTTCATTTACTGTGCCACAAGATGAAACAGTGTATTTGTTTATCTTCAATCTTATGCTCAGGTCTTTTATCTTAACACTCTCAAACCTGGGCCTTTGCAGAAATGAAAAATTCACAACAATAGCTGAAGGGAAAATAAACCATAAAATACATTTCCACATCCAAACAAAATTTATGTTCCCTTCTCAAAAAAAAAAAAAAAAAAAAAAAAAAGAGAAGAATTCTTGAAACTGACCTCTTTTATTTTGGTATATGCTTGACCTTTTGCACTTGCAGCAACAGCTAGAACCTCAGTATCAAAGATGAACTGAACAAAAGCTTTTAGATTGACCCAAAATATTAGCTGTGTGTTGCTCAAAGAGGATATAATTTTCCAAGCCAAATCAAATGCTTCAATGCAGAGAGCCTCTGATGAGTCCAGAAGCTGTAAATAAAGATATAAGGAAGGGTTACATTTAACAAAAAAACCAACCAAAAACATTTAACACTGTGCAGGTTAATAGTTTACCTTGGGAACAAGGATTTTCATGCAGTCAAACACAGGTGAAACTTGGTCTGAAGGAAGAATAGATAGGGCTTCTAATGCAGACTGTAGAATTTCTTTTGACCTTTCAGCTGTAGACAGTGACATTACTGAAGTTTCTTCATTCCCTGGAGCCAGTGTTGCAAATGAATGTAAAACAAAACGGAGGCAAATCCACTGGTCACGAACGTAGCGTGCAACAATCTTCCCCCATCCTTGAGATGTTGTTTCTTCACATAAGCTGTGAAAAAAAATACTTTTCTTAAATAAATATCGTGCTAAGTTTATCCTGCACATTCCTACTCCACCAGGGAGTGCTTAACTGTACAAACTCACTGCACTGCTTCAAGGTGCTAAGATTTATACAATTCAAGGCAAGAGTGGACAAGTACACAGAAAAGCAATCTAAAAATTATGTGGTTTTTAAAAGAGAAAAATCAATTATTGGCTTAGTCAGTCTCATCAGTCAAATCCCTGTGAGAATATTCAGTGGAAACATCACTATGTGCTGGCTGTGGTTTTTTTGTTACCCAAGTATCTGGGTTTTGGCTCTCTGGCTTTCTCTGGGTTTCCCTTCCAAACAGTAAATAATTTACATTTAAACTTGCTTGTGTACATGTCATGGCTTTCTGCAGTGTATGTATCTATTTAATCTGGCCTAAGGGTGAGCAGTGTTCACAGATAGCTCTGGCTTCACAGAACTAGAGAACTTAACAAAAGAACCTTTGATCTGATTAATTACAGCTGCTTTATGTTCCAAAACCTGGATGTTAAGACAAAAAAGCAACTCAGTGAACAGTTTGTGTACAGAATTCTTCCTCTTTATCTTAGCAAGAAGTTGTCAAAAAACAGGAAAAGCCAACATCTTAACCACTGCTTCACATTAATCAAGTTTGTTCTAGAGAATTTCTGAAGCTTTAGCAGACGTACCTATTTTTTTCTTCAATATAAGATGGCTTCTTTAATACTTCATTGAATTGAGAAAAGGAAACGAATTTCTTCAGAGCATCCACAGCAGGCAGAGATTCCAGGTGTGCTTTTAGCTCTCCATCCATTATCTCACACACAGCTGCCAGTGAAGCCATGCTAGCTACTCTTCTAATTTGTTCCTTAACCTTCGGCTCCTAAGCAAAACCAAACCATACATGAACAAACACACACCAACTTCTCATGCAATATAAATAACCTACTAATAACGTGCTTCTAATAACCCTCCTCTTGGCATCACCACAGGCACCATAAGGTAGCAATTCTGCATCCTTCTACTTCTGTGCTTTCTTCCCCTGAGCCTAACTCAGCTTGGCTTGGGCTGGGCCAGCACAAATGCTCACAAGTTACAAGCACTGACAGAAGCATAAACATTCCAAATTACAGTCCCTTGTCCATTAAGTGCAGGCAGCATGGCTGTGATGGAACTCTCCTGTCTTGCCAGGTAACAGTTCACACACATTGCTGGAGAGCAAGTAGAAGAAAAGATGTGGGTCCAGTTAATCAGAAACCCAACACAGTGGCTAAAATTTGGAATACCACACACCAGCTGCTCCAAGCACCCAAAAGATCACAACCATGCCATGGTTATTTTGTGTGATAAACACATATATTCATAACAAGCATGAAATTAAAAGTCTCATTTAAAAAAAACAGCCAAGAAGCATATAATGCCTGTATAGTAAGAAAGCCAAATGTAACTTGGAGATATTTAAATAACATCAAGGTTATCTAGAGCACAGGGAAGACTTTTCTCATCTGCAGTTACTCAGCATTTTCTTCTTTCTTCTGAAACTGAAGAGGTACTTTATGTGCAGCTGAGGAAACCACCATGAAAATATAACTCCCCCAAATTCCAAATAAGTTGGTAAGTGCACACAGTAAATGCTAGAACCAGAAAATGTTTACTTTTAAACTACTGGAAAATGTATATAATTGACATAAATTATGGAAAGAAATAAAATTAAGTATTGTTCTTTAGTACTGATCCCTTAAAACACAAACCTACTTAATCAAATACTTACTCTCTTTTAAGCTGTTAACTGTTCTTGAACAAAACTGTACCAAATAATAAGACCAAACTTTATATTGCCCAACAAATCTTAATTTAAATCTCCATTTTCATTGAAGTTATTGAAAATTGAAAATTTTTTTGAAAATTTATTTATTTCAGATATAGTAGCCTACCACATAGGACTGTGGGACAATCAACATAACTGTATGAAAATGCCAAAGCAATGCTGGGTTTTGGAGTTTCTTTTTCTTTGTATGTTCCAGGTTTGAAGTCAACAAACACAAAATATATTTTCATTTAATAGTTACTCAATCAGTAAGATTAGCTCATATTTGAGGAAAAAAAGTCTTTGAGTACATGGTTCAAGATTACAGTAAAAATTTTACTTTAGCTATACAGACTTCCAAATAATGCAATATAAAAAAAACCCAAAGTACTAAAAACCTTAGCTATAAATATTATACATTCATGTTACACTGCCAAATGTGTGTTAGGAAATATATATGCAGATACTCATTCACACAAACTATTATTGAATTTCACATTATATATATTATGCATTATAAACATCACAATATAAATAAGTAACTGTACGTTAATTTATTTTTATAGTATGTCTATACAATTATTAATGCAGAATCCAAATTGTGCATATTAGTGGAATTATTAGCATATGTTTTAATTACTACTTATTGGCTTGTTTTATGTTAATATTTACTGTTGTAAATAATGTCAAATTACCTTTTCAGAATTTCTCTCCTGAAGATTACGAATAGATGCATTTATCAGGGATGAAAGGAAATTCTTGACAGATGACATTTTCTTCCAGTTGACTTTCAAGCACAAATTCACTGTCTCTGGAATTAAAGCCAAGTACAGATCACAACGATCCAAGTCGCCAACCTAAAAGTGAGGAAACAACCACAATCCCAATCAGTGAGAGGAGGAAAATTAAACTCAAAATCAGAAAGAAAACTACTGGTAACAATGATAGCAGAAGGAAAACTACAACTGTCATTGCAATTGAACAACTTTTAATTTTGGGGTTTGTTTGGGGGAGGTTATTAACTTCTAAATCTTTAAAACTGACTTTCAGATGCCATTCTCCTGATGCAACTCTAACTTTTGCTTTGCTTAAAATGTCACAGGTTTCTTTGGGGTAGAAACTTAGAAAGCACTGGGCACATCAATGAGCAAACAGTGTAATATAGTCAAGTAAGATGATAATCAGGCTGAGTACTAAAAGCCCCCCAAAAAACTTACCTCCACAGCCCACAGCTAAACTAGTCATGTATTAAGCAGTACATGATACTCAGGATTTCTTACTATATGATTTCTTTAGATTTAATAAGAAACAAGAAACACAGACTACAGACACTAAACACTACTTCTAAAGACACTTCTTTTTTCCTTCTTACTGTGCCCATTCAAAAAAGTTAACAAGTGTTTCTATGCAAATTGACTTTCTAGGTGTTCAAAGATTTTATATGAACTTTAGGAACACTGGTAAATCAAACTAACAAGCAAAACCACACCAAAATAAGCCTCATAATCATTACTTACAGTGCTTAACTCATTGGTAGTAAGCCGTCTGAGAACAAATTCAAGAATACTCTCCACAGGTGTTACAAGTGATTTCCAGATAAAGAACAGTACTTCATCTGTGTGGAGGAAAAAAAAGTATATATACAGAAATACAATTCCCTTAAGAATTTCATTCTATCATGCAGATTTACTTATGTTACACAGTTATACAGTAACAGTACTCAAATACCTAAAAATAACTTGAAACACCTCTGTACTCTTTCACATTGTAAGCCATAAGGCTGAAAGAATCAAACCAGATTATATTATTTCCTGAGATTCACAATGTATTAGTGAACCAAAACCCACAAAAGACCAGAAGGCCACAGTCCAACTTTCCAAATTTTAATGCACACTTTTGTCCTACTCCTAACCCTCTGCACAAACAGTTTATTATTGAACTTAGTCTTTAATAAATACCAAAAGCTTTCATATCCAGCAATTAACTTTATGTGAGAAAAATATACTTTTTCATTCCTAATATTTATAGATTTGAAAACTGGTTTTGGCAGCTTGTTGATTGTTGGTCTGGTTTTCTGATGTTTAGGAAAAATTCAACTTTGGAAATACTGTAATCTTACAAGATTTTAGCCCAGTAGCTTCCAGGCTTAACATTGTAAGTGAAAATACAAAATCATGACAAAATGTGATATTATCCACAAGAAAGGGCTAGGCTACCAAGTATACCACATGTACATAGCATTTCACAAACAAAGACACAAGCTTATACACAAGGGAGGTAGGTCACCCTTGTAAAACATATTTAACCACAAACACTGCAGTCTGTGTTTCAAGGGTAAGGACTAGCTGAAAGCCAAGGAAATAACATCTCAGTATGAAAACAGAGTAAAATATTCTGCATAGCCACCTTGTTTTAAAAATACCAGTCATTAGTTTCAGTGTTCAGGAGAATTACCCAGCGGCTACAGCTGCTGTTTCTTTCTGGAGTTGACCCTAACACTTCATGTAGCAAAACTATTATTAAATGGAAGGCCTTCAGAAATTAAAAATATAAAGGGAAATATTCCCAGAAGTTCCAAATCCATATTGTACTTACTTTCAACATTCCCTACTAAAATGGCTCATTGGACTACACTTCTAATGCTTAAATTATTTAGAAACAACAGTTCAATTATGTCAGATTATCATCATGTTTCATCATGAGTCTCAAATCACTACAAAATCTTCTGCAATTTATATACACAAAATCTTAAGATAAGCATGTTGGACATAAAACCCAATTCATTACCAGAGTCTCTGTGACACTAGCAAAAGATAATAATTACCAAAATCTTACTGTTTAAAATAATGAACTCTAACAACAGTTTAGACAGCAAGGACTGTAGAAGAATGCTGGTGATTTCAGCATGCCTTTCAGGCATGTCTATCTCCATCAAAATATTCCTAAATAAAACACTTCCCACTTGTTATTATTTTTGTTTTACAAGGTTAAATTCCTTTATCACTCCCTACCATTTTACTGCTTTCCATTTGACAAACAGGACTTTTCACCTCCCATTTAATCAACATAGAAACATAACTCCAGTATTACACAGCAAATCTTCCCACCCCACACCTCAGTCAATTCACAGCTGCAGAAAAAAATATTTATTACTTGATTCTCCTGTGCAGAAGGAAGAAGCACAAAAACACTGTAGAAAATAATTTTAAGAAACGTAATCCTTGTTTAACATAAAACTACAATGCAATGCAGAAAGCCTCTCAAAAGACTGATGGTGGGCTGTACTGGAGCACTTCTAGGGACCTTCAAAAGGATGGGGACACTTCAGTGCCCAGCCTTGCCATACCTTTGGAACTCTGTTAGCAGAGCTCAACATGCCATGTCAGGTCTCAAAATTCCCACAGCAGGAGCAATCCATTGCAGGCACATTAGCAAGCACAAGAAATGAGGCACACGAAATTTATTATTGATACTAAAAAACAAGCGTGTGCTTGCACATGTTTTGTAGGGTTCTGTTTCAGGTTTGTTCCATCCTTATGCTGTAGGCTAAATGCACACTGGTAGCTCAGTGGACACCTCTTCCAGTTTAGTTCATTTCAAGGAACACACTTCACCAGTCAGAGACCATGCCCCAACATGAGCTTTAACAGCCTGCATCGTTAGTGCTCAGTATTTCACACAAACAGCTAAAATTTAAGGGGGCAGGGGCTGAATGCATCCAGCACTTGTTAAAATGAGGTGGGCATTTATTTTGGAACTGCACTTAGACATGTACATGAAACCTGAACATACAACCTGAAACTATTTTTGTTACAAATAAGAGTCTAGATATGGAACCCCCTGACTCCAAAACTACTCTTCTATTCCATGTTATAACCACCCTGAAAAAAAATCCAAAAATAATCTGGGGGAGCAGAAACCAAACACCAAGATCCCTCCTATTCCCATTCAGCATCCAAACTCAATGAAAATAATACTGCAATTTTTCATTTGCTCTCAGGAAAAACATTCAGGTCTATTCTGGTTACAAACTGACCAACTTCTCTCAAAAGGAGTAGTAAGGACTCCATAGTTTTTGTTCAAACTCCCCTGAAAGGTCTAAAAGTTAAAGTGCTCCATCTGTGGGGGGCAACACTCCCAGAGAGACAGATCACCAGGCTTGTATTTCAGGAAGCACCTCTTGGCTAAGTCAACTCAGAAACCAGGATGTCCAGCAGGATCACTTTATGCACTCAGGGAAGACTCTGGCTGAACCGGTGGCATCTGAGCAGGTTAGGCTGGGTTTCTGTAGTTACTTCCTTCTGAAGTGTCTAAATGATTTATGGAATCCATTCATTTGCAAAGAATAGGCCTATAAATATTTGCAATACAGTCCCACTCTTCAAATTTTAACTGATATGGACAATTGCTTTCTCAGAAGGCTTTCACATTCTCAATTCCCAGGCCTTAGGATACCTGTAAGATTGGACCCATAGCTCAAGTTTTATAACAGACATGCCAGATTGCCAACATTTACATTTACCACTTCTAGGCTAGTATTATCTTGACACTATAGGCATGAAACAGTGAAGTAGCTTAGCTGCAGTTCAGACTGTAATGAACAGAAGACACAGTAGACTGAAGATGTCACTAACCATCTTGCGTATTGGAACATTTTAACCAACGGGTCTGCAATAACTTCAAGAGAAGCTGAAGGCTTTTATCTGTTTTCAGTGTTGGTATGTAAGCATTACTGCCAAGTTTCATCAAGACATCCAGAAGAGGGTTCAAGAAAGCCTCTAGTTCAATCCACTCTATGTTGCTTTTTCCACTACACAAAAACAAAAATTAAAAAGAAAGTCTTCTTCTGAGTATCTGCCTTAAGTGCTGAAGTTACTTATGGAAATAAATAGGACACGTTTCCAAGACACTTAAGTATCTTTAGAATGTTACCCAGTATGTCTGCAGCAACAGCTGGACAAGGCCTAAGGAATGATCAGGCTGATGGAAAGTCTACAGAGAAAAGAGGACAGCTTCCCAGCTTCATCAGGCTTCACTGGATCCTTCAGGAGTGAGGGGGTTGAAAAAGACAGAAATGTAAAATAAGGTATTTCATACTTACCTGAATTTATTCTTCATCTGCTCCACGTCAGCAGCCAACAGAATCATTGTTGAGACAAGCTTAGCTTCAAACCAGTCAGGCATAAAGCAATTTTCTCCTGATTAAAGATATTTTAAGGTTTCCACAGTAACTAAAAAATACCTTTGCTTTAATTTCTAAAATTCTGGGTTTGTAACTTATAAAAATAAATTAATAGCACAAAAACAAATAATGCTAACTTAATATTACTACAATTTTTTTGTATTCTTTATCTAGATATAAATTAAACTCTAACACTATTGAACATTATGCCCAAATAAATTTTAGGCAATATGTTATGTAGTATGATATATTATGTAGCAGTTCACAGAAGACTTTTCTGTTACTTTAAAAATATATTAGCATATTCAAATTAATTTAATGAAGAAAATAATTCCACTATACTTCATCTGAAACATCAGCTGTGATTTTGACCACAGAACTAACCACATAAAGAACCAGAACCACTCAGTAAACAGGAAATTATAAAAAAACTAAGTTTATCTTTTTATCAATCTTTTATACTGAACATCATCATACTTATACAATGATTCTTAAATAGCAGTATGTAAGTTGGTTTCAGGGTTTCTTAACTGGTATGTTTCTGATTTTGGGAATTTAGAAAACAAAACTCACTTGGGAGGTCAAATCCAAGCAGCTGGATGTGATTCTTTTTTTTTCGCCCCCTCTAAAGAGCTTCCTATTAGTTAAGATTCATATAAAACCCAAATTACAAACATCACTTTTTACAAGTGAAATGCAGATGCGTGCCATGGAATTGCAGATAATACAGACCAAGGACTAAACAAACATGTCAGGAAGGAGGTCTGCCAAAATTTTTAGCAAATTTACCCTGAAGCATCGAGAGAATTTGCTTATTACTTCTCTAAGACTAAGACAATCCAGTCAAGTTTCCTGGTTTGCAGGAAGTTTCTGAAGCTATTTATGATCAGCAAATTCTGACCTAGCTTTCTTATCTCCTCCATGTATAGTACTTAAAAGTGTTTCGTTTTGGCTTCTTGACAATATAAAGCTATATAAAATTCACTGTGACTGTGAATGCCACACAAAAGTTAAAGTGTTTTGAAAAATCAAATTGCCATTCTTTTCAATGTGTCTGAAAGAGACTAAGCTGACATTGTAAATAATTCAAAATGGAGCAATGAACAAGGAAGGCCCTTTTCCCTCTATAAAATTCCTGATCATTTTACAAAGCTCTGCTGAGAAAGGTGACAGAATCTGTGTGGGTTCACACTCCCTTGTGCTTTGCTCTGCCCCCTGCATTCAAGAATTTTCAGACACCATCAAAAGAGTGACAAAATAAATCTAATCGACAAGCATCAGGGCAGCATTAAAACTGAACATTAAGACTTAATGTTCAGTTACTACTTCAGGACTTTAACTTATGGAGAAAAGGAAACAAATATAAATTTTATTTATGGAATTAAAAAATAAGGTTCAAACTTAAGAATTGTGAATACACAGGTAGGGTAGAACTTGAACAGGTGCAATATTAAAAAAATTTTTTTTCTAAAATCCAAGGGAATGTTGTAAATTTTTTCAAAATTCTCTTTAAAATTGTGGGTTTTATTAATACACATTTAACTTACTTTCAGATGCAGGTGTCTTAAGGTACTCTCCCACAAGACTATGCACATATTGACATAATGATGATGTCTCCTGACGTTCAAAATCAGAGGTTACAGAATTCCTGAAGCACCTGTCATTCACTTGCAACCAACTGCAAAGCTGAATGAAGAACAGTGTGTTACTCCTTGAGCACGTCTGCTGACGTCCTTGTGCACTGACACCACTGATTTAACAGCAGCACACCAGAGCACTGCTAAACACAAACTCTCACATCAGCAAACCCACACACTGCAAGAGGCGCCCACCAGAGCTACCTCGAGCCTTAGCAGACTATTCCCTTCTCACTACACACAGAAAAGTGCTCTTCCAGAGGCTAGCTCAGAGCACCCCCCAAAAGTCAGTGATACCAATATAGGAAAAACAACAACTCTTAAAATTAGGTAACACTGGTAAAAATTCCCCTACGTCAAAAGGGTTTCTTCCAATCAAGTGTTATCTAGCGAGACCAACTCTTTTTTTTAACTTGTATGCCAAAAATGAATGGAGCAGATGAAATGTACAATATACATGACAAGAAGTCACCATGCAAAAAATCACTTTATCATTATATATGGCTGTACAAGTAACCAAAAGTTGTGGCTACATGATCAGCTGGCTCTAGTATATACTACATAAAAAATTATTTCATCTTTGAACTTTCATTCACAGTACTTTACATCTTGCAAAGACATAAAATACATATCCTGTGAATATTTACAATTTACAATATCACTCTACATGGTATGCACATTTTTCCCTTTGAGATTATTCTGCCAGTGATGTTATTATTTCTACCATTGATGGCTTTGATGAACAGAAAACCACTTTCAGTTCTCACCTCTGTCCATAACAAAGTATCTCTCCTTAGGGACTCCTCTGGTCTAAGGGACAGAAGAAAGCTTGAAACTTCTGGGAAGGACACCTTCTCCTGAAGAAATTAATCAAGACACAATAGCTGCCAACAAGATATACAACATATAATACCTATATGACAACTCAAGAAGTTTGCTTTTATCTGGCAAGTTGCAGTAGAAGAAATTTACTTTTTCCTTTTCGTGATTCAGACTCATTTCTGCCTCTTTGGGACCAACTTATCAGTACCAAGGAACAAAACTTAATTTTCCCAAGTATTAAAGTCTATCTGAAAATAAATGAATGACTGTAAGAACAGTGCTATTCACTGATGACACTTTTTAAATAAATGTAGGTAAATGATTAAGAGTCACTCATAAGTACTACTTCTGCATTTCTAGAGAGAAATTCAGACAGGTTTATAGCCATAGCAGACAACATGGAAGACGGAAGACTACTTATTTACAAAGCTAGCTACAAACCAAACAAAACATGAATACTTTGACTACTGAATAAGTACAGCCCTGCTATTTCAGCACTAACAGTTGTTTTATCATTCTGGTATC
The DNA here is from genome assembly GCF_014805655.1 of Passer montanus. Taxonomy (NCBI): domain Eukaryota; kingdom Metazoa; phylum Chordata; class Aves; order Passeriformes; family Passeridae; genus Passer; species Passer montanus. Next base: position 9,244,679 of record NW_024366591.1, read on the forward strand.
ACAAATACTTTTATTATTAGGAACCACAGGAAAGTCTATTTAGTTTCTATCTGTTAAAACCTGAGTTTATATATGGATAAACTGGATAAGTGGATATGGAATAATATCCTGTTACACTAACTACCACGTGAAAACCCTACAATAAAACATCAACTAATAAAAACTAATGAAAAAGAATATTTCTGATGGAAAACCAAAGGTAACAGAAGCATACCATACTTATATAGCACAATTTAAACAGTCACTAAAAAACTTTCCAAATCCAGCAATATCAGTATAAATACTGTATTTAGCAATTTTTGAATACTGTTGGCCCTGGAAAAGTGTCACTGTGTTTCTAGAACATCAAGGAAAAAGAAAAAGCAAAAAATAAAACACAAAGCCCCAAACTGACCACATCTGTCAAATGCATAGTTGTTTGAAGAAGATAGCACTGAGCAGCTCCACGCAACAAAATCTGATGTGTAATCATAGTGCACTGGAGGACATCTCTGCAAAGAGGAAAAATACACACTGTGTAAATCACACACTTAAAAATGTAAATGTTTTCATGTATTTTCTAATTATTAACCATTTTAAATACATTAGATTGCATGTAACGGACATATTCTATTAAGTGTGACACAAATACTGCCTGATCAGACCACAAACAATCCTGAACCAAGATTACTGTCAAATGTACTTTCAAAAACTGATAATAAAAATTGGATAGGCATAAAGCTAAAAATACCAAAAAGGGGGAGGAGAAAACAAAAACTAAAGGAAGAATCCCCATGATCACACCAGTTCAGACTGGTAATTTAATATCAGCATTTCTATCTGTAACAAGTTACAATGTTTGCCATCAAAATCTCACTCAAAAAACTGAAAGAAACTTTCACTGATCTCTTTATCATCAAAGGCATGCCCCACATCTTTTTTTTCTCTCTGTGAACTGCTTCTATTCAATAGTCCTTCAACCACCAGTAAGATTTTATTTAAATGCTCCAATTGGATTAAATTGGAATGACAACTGATTTTTAGTGGCTCTAGGAGGTGAAAGCAGACACTTAGGAAATATCAGTGTGATTAAGGTCCATAGTGAGGCCAAGAACTTTTACCTAGACTTTTATTTAAAAATCTTTCCCTTTCCAGCATTGTGGGCTGCCCCCTGGTATAGCCTCAATTGCTATTAAACCAGGCTGTAATGTAACTAGAAAAAAATTCTGATATATATCAACCAGGGAGACCAGGGAAAAATTATTCTAAAAAAGGAGAAACTATGAAGATCTAAACTACAAAAACTCAGGGTTATTTAACTTCATACAGAGATTCAAATACACTGGTTCTTGAATTGATTTCCTCTGCAAATCAGACATGAAGGACACAGAACCTTATATCCCCAGGCATAACCATCCCTTCAGAAGTAACAAACATGAATCTAATCTGGCTCTCCAGAGCACATTTGTCAGCACATTTCCTTGGAAGAAGGCTGTAAGAACACAATGCAGCATATATTTTACCTTAAAGCATGAAGTCCTTCAGCACCAAGTACTTTACATGCAGGGATAGATGCCAAAGCCATAGAAAGAAACAAAATAGGAACAGCACACCAATGCCTACTTGTCATCTTCTGAATAAATTTTAACAGGAAGCTACCTTAAAATAAAAGTAAAGAAAAGAACCCTGAGTGATTTTGTGCTCTCCAATGCTTTTAAATAACATGAACTGCAGCAGAAGAGTGTTATTGTAATTTCTGACAATTAAATGAAAGGTAACAGAGTAATTTCCTAATTATTTCAATTTTAAAAAATTACATTCCAAAGAAGTCTGTCAGTAGGGTGACAAGATTCAGAGACAAACAGAAATAAACCTAATTTTGACTTTGCTCATCTGCACTAATCACCATGTTCAGGAATGGAATTTTAACTCTATTGTTTTGAGCAATAAACAATACCTTTTTTAAGTTGCTATTGAGTTTGTGATATGACTGACCATAGTGATTCAACCAGTTAAATGGATGCTGGATGGGCAGAGCAATCTCAACAAGCCACCACATTCACAGTTTATGGAAGCAGGCTACCCATTTTAGGATTCCCCACCACAGCCCCCTGTTTAGTGAAAAATACATGCCTTGGGACAGGACAGAGAAACAGGGCATCTATGGCATCACAAATATACACCAGGATATCTCTGTACACATAGGGTGCTGCAGAGAGCTGATTCCACCCTGATTTGACCCAACTAGACCAGGTATTAACTTCTGGTCACCTTCATTTTAGCATACACTAGCATCAAAATTTGGAACAGCCCCAGAAATCTTCCTCCACCCAACCTCACAATGAAAGAATCCTTACTGTGTTTTAGCCCTTGCTCTAGCCCTTTTGGATGTGTCACTACACAAGTCATGACTAAAAAAGTCTGGCAGATAAAGAAAAAAGAATCTCCAAGTACTGTTCACTTCAGATCTTAGGAGCTTGTTTGGACTTTTTATTTTTCCATTAACAAAAAACAAATCTGTTTCATTTTGCCACTAGAACAATTCTGTAGCTTTGTACTGCAAGATACCTTAAAGTTCCTGACGACCTTTTCTCTGAAAACTCCACTGTTAAGACAATTATTCCTTTTTTCCTTTAAGACCTTTACTTTAATTATTTTCCTTTAATTCCTTTACTCTTATGTGAGTAAACACTCACACAACACACCAAAAGCAGCTCCATAGTTTTTATTTGGTGTCCTTATTTAAAAAAGATAAAGGTGAAACATACCTTTTTCTTCTTCTGGAAGAAGAGTGAGATAAGTAGCCAAAAACTTCTGTAACCTCATTCCCAAAGGAGGACAGGCTCCTGTTGATTGACCCGGTGTCCTGTTGGGTTTTAAAACATTAATTACACAACTGGCATGTTAACAGCTTCAGTATTAGATGTAACAGATTGAATCTAAAATCTAACAGATTTCAAATGTTTAGAATTGCCTCTAAACAAAAACAAATGTCATTCAGTGACACTTCATGAGACCACGAGAGACAACCTATGCCTCATGAGAAGTCTCAGGAAACTGGCTATTAAGGATGAGCATCAGTCAAGAGATTCTGTGGCTTTCCCTCAGCTTGATATTAACTGCAGCAACTTTGTATATTCTTGGTATACTCAAACATGCATCCTCCTCTACACATGCCAACATATTCCACCAGAAATACAGAGCTAAGAGAGAAGACTAAGATTATGAAGTATTGATTCAACACAGCTCTAACATACTGAAACATCTGGCATTTGCTTCACCTTCTGAATTCCCATCTGTACATGTCCATGGAAAGGTACTGCAGACTGAGAAGAGAAATGCTTAAGCTGCAAAGCTCACATTTGTCCTGCCATGTTTAGATGAAACAGCCTATTTTGACTACACTTTATCCATAATCACCTAATCCAAACTGTCACCAGTGAGAGTCAGTTTTATCCCCCCAACAATGAACTTATTAATCCACTGAACTCTTTGTTTCATGGGCTTCCCCCACCAGATCAAGACTGCGACCATCAATTTGACCAAGGAGCATTGAAAATTGCAAAAATCAAGTCTTGTCACTAGATCCATACTTCATTTGTTCACAGCCACCCATCTTTCCTGAAAAACTCTCCCTGCCAGTAAGTTTAGCAGCAACATTTTTTATTAATGTGTTTTCCTTTGGCTAGGATTTCACCAACATACTTAAGCCAGCATTATTAGAACACATTTGCAGCAATCAATAAATTAAATAAATAACTGATTAATTAAGACAGTGGTTTACCTGCTGTAGAGGGAACTTTCTGAGAGGGCATCCATCAGTGGTCCAATAACAAACTGAAAAAAAGAAACAAGAACAATGGTGAAATGTACAGTTCCAAGACACTGTTACATACAAGTTAACCAGACTTATTTCACCACATTTTACAGCACAGAGCCAGAAATTCGAGAATACTCTTGTTAGTGGCAAATAGTAGAAACAAAAAGAGGAAGAAACTAAAGAGAAGGGGGACCAGGAGAGTAAACAAGAAAAGAGATTTTTCCACTAAATACATTTTACAGAGTATTGTGAAAGATGCAGGCAAATAAGAAATCCTTTTGGGAAACAGACAGAGAAAACAGATTTAAACATGAAATAGAAGAATGACAAAGAGCCAGCACAGCTAAAAAGACTTAGGGTGCATAGTAAGTTTGACTATTTCAAGTTACTCATCAAGAGGCTGACTTAATTTGAATAAATCAGGAATATTAACCTCTGAGGGGAATGCTCCTATGAAGTTTAAATAGTATAATATACATCATCCCTTACTAAAGTGTAGGCTGGTTGGACAGACAATACACATATGACAGTAACAAAAAAAAAAAACCTTTAAGCTTAAACATTTCTTCCCACACAGATAATATTTTAAAGTGTGGGTATTTATTTATATTTATGGATACAGTAATACATTGATTATGCTACAGAGCCAGAATTTGTCCATTTCCAACTACTGAAGCAATTAGAGTCAAGACTGTTACAAATCAGAACATTTGTTTCCTGTGTCAAGTAACAGTAACACCCTTACCTCTGAGAAAACAAGAGAATTTGGAAGACGCTTTGTTTCATAAAGCTCCAGAAAATGAAGAATTCCTTCTTTTGTCAATGTTTTATTCTCACTCTCAAACATTCGTCTGTAAATGCACACATGCCACGAGGGGTGAAACAGCCAACAACCTGTTCACAAAAAAGAAATTCTTCTAAACTGACACAAAAATGACAGTGACACACTAACACATAACATACTGACATTCTGGACAATGTTATAGTCTATTCACATTTCAGAAAAGTGACTACAGCTATTAGTTTTATAAAAACACCCTGCTAAATCTAACTTACAAATTATCACAGTTTTCCAAAGTTACTCTCTACTTTATCTGTTACAAATTAAAATTACTAAAAAGTGCCACATCCTTCTTCCTGCAACTCTATTTACACCAATGTATTTACCCACAAAAATATCACATTAATTTCCGCTTTACAAATCTCTAACATCTTGCACTACCTAATTACATGTGCTCATATGCCCTAGACACACTGTCTCAGCACTCAATTTATCCTCTCCCCACTTCTAACAAATTAAGTTGGGGGGTTTTTTCCCGTTTTACAAAGTTGTGCAGGTGAATTATCTCCTACAACCCCAAAAATCCCTGGCTTTATTTTCACATTATCTTAAGTCAGTGGGAAATGACCATTTATTTGGATTTTCTGACAGAAAAAATAGTATTTCAAGACAAGTAAGCAATAAATATTTGCTAGGATCTCTTCTCAGAGCAGAGTGGCCACTGCCTATGCATGTTTGCCAATCAACCTATATATAAAGTAAACCCACAAAAACTGGAACAGCCACCCAGAAAACACCTAATTTGAGAAACAAAACATTACAGAAAGCTGCTACTGAAACAGAAGAAGAAAACAGAGAAGTATGATAACTTAACAGACTAATATTTAAGAGGTTAAATAGAAAAAGTTCCATCTTACCTTTATCCGCTGATATGGCAAGCTCATATAAACTGTTTAGTTTTGGTAATACTGGCTTTATGACGTGGATCTGAAATGCAAATAAGGTATAAATAGTTTCTATGTCAAACCCAGGAGCTGTCAGTTACTCGGACTAGAATTTACTATCAATAGTATTAAAATAGCAATTAACAATAAAAGTACATTTAAAAAAAAACTGCAAAGCCTATGGTACGCAGTCACAGTTTAGCATTGAGAAAAACTTCAATGATACCATATTTTTTAAAAAAATACTTACTAATAACCACTTTATTCCTCAGAATTAAAACAGCACATCTAAAATTAAACATTTAATTTAACAGTATCTCAGTCACAGGACATAATCATGTACAAACAACATAAAATAACTACATGGAGTTGGGCACGCTACTAACAGTTAACACCACAATACTGTGCAATTATGGAAGCCTCAAGTCATCAGGAATCTTTCTGCCAAGTACACTGGACTCACAGAATGTTTTAAACCCAAGGTACTTTACCATACAGAGTCTGCTCTGCCAAAGAGGTACAAACTAAGCGCAGTCACCAGATTTTTCACTAAGCTGGTTACCCTGGTCTTGCAATTACCTGCACTCCAGGTTTCTGTCACTGCATTATGCAGATGCATTCCAATGACAGAGAAGATCTCTGAATTTACTCCCAATGAACGACACATACTGTGCTTTAAGTATTTAAGAGTTGAAACAGAAGTAGTCCAGCTACTGCTAACTTAGATATCCTCAATCGCCAAAACTAGAAATGCTGTGCCCTGCACAAACCTTCACACATGCCACAAGAGAGGCAGCACGTCTGCCTAGAGTGGGTACAGATTTTACAGCGCTCCTACCTGGTTTCCTTCCAAAGTTTCCATTATCAAAATGTAAGTTTCCCAAAACTGCAGGAGTTGCTCGTTCTTCTCAGCAGACCACCAAAACAGACTCGATTCTGAGGAAAAAAGACAAGCACACGCGTTTCTCGCGGCCCCGCACGCCGTGCCGCTCCCGCCGCCCTCCCGCCCGGCCCGGCCGTACCGTGCGCGCCGTCCGGGGGGCAGCGCAGCTCGGCGCGCTGCGCGCCGCTCAGGTCCAGCGCTCGCTTCAGCAGGTAGCGGGCCCGCTTGCGGCACAGCCCGTCCCGCTCCGTCAGGCCCTCCTGCACCAGCCGCCAGAACCGCGGGCACAGCCGCGCGTCCAGCCCCGGCCCCGCGGGGCCCCGCGGCAGCAGCGCGTCCGCCAAGGCGCTCAGCGCCAGCAGCGCCCGCCCGGCCCGCGGCGCCGCGCCCGCGCCCCCAGGCGCTGCAGCAGCAGGCGCAGCGCCTCCGCCCGCTCGGCGGAGAGCGGCGCGCTGAGCGCCCGCAGCAGCGCGGCGCGGTCCCCGCAGCGGGACAGCAGCGTGTCCGCCAGCACCACCTCCATCGCGCGGGGGCAGGCGCAGGAGGAGCGGCGGCTGCGCAGGCGGGGGCGGGCGGGGCCCTCGAGGGGCGGCGGGAGGCGAAAACACCGCGTGATTGACTGCTTTGGCTGTGTGCGTGTGCCTTTCACATATTCTACATCTTTAGGTCATAACCCGCCTTCCTGAGCGTTCCCAGCCGGGGTGGCTGCTAAGCACATCCTGGCCCAGCACGGGAGGCATAATAGATATATCCCAGGTGCTTGAGGGGGAGAAGTTCCTCTCTCTCTACTCTTCATACGCATTACAACGCAAGATCAGGCAGCAGTGATACACAAAATGCCCAGTTTTCCCACCTGTCATATTTGTTCTAACCATTTATGCCAAAATAAGTTGCTGAACAGTTCACTGTTCTCACCAGAGCGTACCAGAGGTTTGCCTGAGTGCCTTGTGTCTGCCTCACGTCAGAGGCATTCCTGGATGCTGGAAGGGGACAAGTCACCAGCACTGAGGCCAGAGAACAACTCCTGTGCAGTTCAGTGCACTGGTGCTGCCAAAGCCTAACTCAGAAAATCAAGCTGATTTCCAGTAAGTGTAAATTCAGCACAGCAGATTGCAATTCCTGTGAAAAAGAAACTTAGAGATCTGCACATCAAAAATGGTGCTGGACCACTCTCCTAGAAGATGTGGTCACAGAAAAAGGCAAACCTGGAACCTTCTGTGAAAGCAATGGATAGCAAATTCCTGGCACAGCACAATGTGCTTTCTAATGGGTGTGGGCATTACTTTGGCCAAGATGTAGTTGCTTAGAGCCTAATGAACAAGAAAGGCTTATTGCAAGTTTTCCAAGTGAGGTTCCACTTAATCACTCCTCTCCAAATGACATGAGTAGTCTCTCCTTTTCCTGGCTATCAATTTTCTCCAAACATTTTTAGAATTTTTTTTATCTTTGAGATCCTACTGATTGCAAAGTCACTGAATTTTCTTACTAGATTTGAGCCTGTTCTGTGAATATATATGCAATATATTCTGGAAAGAGAAGGTGGAAATGAATTCCTTTAAACCCTCTGGCTAAAATGGTTTCCATGTGCCTTACCGCTCTGTGTGTGTTCTGTTACACATAAATTACAGAATCTAGTAAAAGCTCAAGAAAACACTTCAAATTATACATTTTACTCAAATGTAAAGTAAAACTTGGTACTTTGTTTCACACACACAGAAACATGTTTCATAGGAGGAATTGTTACAATGTGCTTTAGTAAATAGGATGCTTGCAGTTGAAATCTCTTACATCCCATAATATATTTTGTTTTTCTATTTGCTCTCTAGTAATTTTTTAATTTCCACTTATAGCATGCAGTTTGATGAATCATGGGAGTTTCTTTTACCAGGCTTGAAACAGTCCTAAGCAGGGGAACCCTTCTTACTATGGGTTTACTCTTCACTTCCTGGCATCTGTTTCTAAATAAAGAGTTAATGGTCTGCCCAAAAATTAAGTAATCAAAACAGAATCAAATATACCATGTGTTGTGCTGTTTCTTCATTATTGTCTGAATTCTGCTCTGCCTTTAGTTTTATCACAGCGGGATGCTGAAATCTTATTACACCAATTTAAACATCATTTAAATTTGAGCATTTAAATTTGGACTGTTCCACTGTAGATTGTCTTATCAGACAAGAAGGGAGGTTGGGCTTGGGGAGCTTCTGAGTGACAACAAAACAAAACAAACAACAAAAACAAGTCAGAAATGTGGATATGGAGTTAAGAGAGAGAAAATGAGCAAGCATATTGTAATTTTCAGCAGCGTTTTGTAATTTTCAGGTGTCAAGAACCACACCTCATACCATAGTTGTTAATTGCCACCTTGATGGTAGCACCCTAAATTTGTGCTTTCCAACTCTACAGTTCCAACACATAACCCTTCATCACCCAAGACCGTGTCCTGCTCTAATCCCAACCACTTCCTGCCTTCTTCCTAAACCAGCCCTGCTCTCGGGCCCCAGCCTGCCAGCTGCAGGCACCTCTAGGGACCCAAAGCCCTTTCAGCCTAGGTTTGCTGCACCAGAGTGCCTCAGCACTCAGAACACCCCACACCTGCCAATGTACTCTGCATTCCTATTTATAAGGTATCCTGTATTCCCTGACCAGGCCCCCTCCAAACTCAGCACATGGCCTAGACCAAAGGCTGAAATACCTTGACTGATTTTTTTTTTTTTTGAGGACACCTTGTAGATGCTTTCTTTATTTATTTCTGTCCTGCCAGGTATTTTCCCTCAATCAGATTAGTCTATCTTAAAAAGAGGAATTGCCTGAAACCTCAAAAGCAGTCCACTACAATTGCAGGCAGCCCTGAAATAAATGGCTGGTCTGAACATGTCCCTTTCATGGGCCACTCCTATCTATAGGCCACAAAATACTTCTCAGCTCCTTGTAAGATGTAGAGCTCACTTCACACTCTGCTTCCTTCACCAGGGTCTCCCTCTGTCATTTACTGAGCCAATGAGAGGCAGGACAATGATGGGAAATGTATTATTGTTGATTTTTATCTGAACTTTGTAACAGTACCTTTGCTGATGGTGTGGGTTTCCAGCACATAACAAGTTGACCACATTTGGGCTGATTTTATAATTTAAAGGCTTTACAGTAGTAGTTTATTGGTTTTCATCAGGACCCATAATTCTACACCAATTTAGCAATACAAGAGGACTGAGGTTCCTTCCTCAGACTCATAGTTAAAAACTGAGTGCCCTTAGTTACCTGCATATTCTTTTGGACAAATGTATACTTCTTCTTATGTAATTGCTTTCCCCTGTGATCACACAAAGAAGCAATTCTGTGCTAGGAAAAATTTCTAGATTATCATTCTTGTGGTTGGTTACCTTAGAAAAATATTATGGACAAAACCACAGTAGAAACTACAGAAAATTACAAGTCTTGGAAATCCCCACTTACAGTTTTGGAAGGATATGTGATGCTGTTGCCATAAAGCCACTGCTAAGGTGCTGAGGCATCACAGATTATTAGAACCCAGGCCAAGCCTATGTCTTTAAAAAGTTTTGTTTCAATGATGGTGTTAGATCATGCAGCATACACTTGTTCTCATGAAACTCCCATACTACCACCTGCACATTTACAGGTAATTCTGCACAGTTCATAAGGAGGAGGGCTCAGCTAACCCTGCACCATTAATTTTTTTTTTACTTACAGGACTCTGTGGGAGTGTGTTTGCACAGTGTAAGGTCTCTACGGGGACCAGGTATGTAACACAGCCTTTTCTTCCCTCTCCCACTGCCTGCAGAAGGAAATGGGAAATTTCTGAAAGTTATGCAGAAAATTTCCCACCACATCTCTCCCACACAATAATGACATTAAAAGCCCAGATGTGCTCCATGCAATAAACCCTACCAGTTATTATGGTTACATATATTCATGTTCTCTTCTAGATTTCCTCAGTGCTGTTGTGCAAAAAACAGCAGCACACATAGCTTTTATATGACCCTCACTCTGAGACAGCACTTCCCCTCTCTGCCAGGAGGAAAGAAAAAAAGAAATTTACAGGAGGTGAGAAAGGGAAAGAATAAAATTGCCTAATTTTTGTAAGTTTTCCCTAAAGTTCAAGGACTTTAGGGAAAGTCCTTTTGCAAAGACATAGGCAGAAGTGTTTTAACTGAAAGAGGAAACCATTGATATGCAGCAGGAAAGCTGGTCACAATAATTTCCACAAGGTGGTTGTGCTGTTATCTTCTCATCCTCTAGTGCTTGTTTCATTTGCCTCCCCAGCCCTACAAATGATTCTTCCAGCTCTTTCACATCACAATGCAAACATGTATTAATCTGCATCATTTCAAAACGACATTCAGCTTGTCTCTCCAGCTAGTCCCTTCAGCCATCACCTTCTCTCCCTCCTCCCTTTCATTTCTGAACTTACTACCCACATCCAGTGAGTCTGGAGTTTGTCTTCTGTGGCATCCCAGTCTGATTCATACATCCCAATCTGCCTATCCTGTCTGCTGTTATTGCAGTGTATCAGCTATGATTGCTCACAAGCAACATACCTGTTGAGTTATTAGCTCCACATTCCTATTCCCAAACTGCTTTATGAAAGATGAATAAACCCTTTATACATATATATATATGTATGCAGAATTTCCCCAAAACAGGCACATTCCTATCTACTCACATACTTCAAAATTACTATCTGATCTGTTGGTATATCACATCCACATCCCCTTTTCTGGCTTAACAAAAGCAGTCCTACCCTAATTAGATCTTGCTGTTGTGAAGATCTGTTTCTTAACCTGCCGTTTTGACCTTGCCACCTCTCCCTTTATGTCCTTCTGCTCCTTCCCTCTCCTGTGCTACATCAAACAAAGCTGTTCCTTTTCCCTTTCCATTTCCAGACCCATTAGTCTATCCTTCCTCATCCTCTCATCTAATACCAAGACACTGACTTCACACTGACCTACCCATGCTGCCAGTCTGAGTTGCCCATGTATTAGTCTTTCAAGTAAGACTTGGTGTTTATCTTGTGCTGACTCCCAGCTCGTTTTCCTTTATTAAACCCCAAACAACCTTTTGTTGTCACAGTGACACAAATTTGAGGCAGCACATGTTCTGTGATCTGTGATCTGTGGCCTTCTATGTGGACTGATAAGCTGATCCCCTCTCTGTGTGCATCTTGTCATTTATTGGTGCTGCATATTTTCCCTGGTGACAATTAGTACAGTACTGTTGGTAGAGAGTAAGGGTAACACTAATTGTGATAGATAAATAAATGAACAAACCCAGAAACCGTCAATGTGTCAAGCTGCAGGGAAGGAGCCTAATGTTTGCAACTGGACTTTTGTGAGGAGAGGAATAAAAGACAAATGTAAAGGTGTCTCACAGAGAGAAATGCTATGGGAACTCCTTGTTGCCTTTTATGCATAATGCCCCATATACATTCAGAGTTGTTCAGACATTAAAACTTGTGAAGAGTTAGTTCAGATCCAGCAGTAGCTCAAGATTTTTCAATCAGACTCATGTCTGAATCACTCAGACAAGAGTGAAGGCTTCATGATCTCTGCAGAACAGAAGATGGTGCTGTTGTCACTGACATGTGCCTCACAGGGTTTTCTGGTGAAAAGAAAGCAAGTGATAGCAAAGAAAAGGGGAGGAGAGAAACTAAAAGGAAAGGTACGGGAAGAAAAGTAACTGCCATTTCTTGGAATTTTTTTTCACTGGAGAAATTTAGAAACTCAAAAGGAAGAATGATAAAAAACCAAAAAGACAACAGAAAACACAGAAAACCAAAAAGACTATCTAAAAGTGCAATTCGGAGGAGCAGAGAGGCAGCATAGATCAGTCATATACACTCTTCCTCATTGCTCTGAAGATATTGTAAACTGCACTTAGGAAGCTGCTGAATCCCAGCAGCTCCCCAGTGACTCCGTAAGGAGCTGTTCTTGATTGTCAGCACCCGGGATCATCAGGATCGGCGTGTCTCAAGCCAGGTGTTTGAAAACCAAGACGTCAAAAGACAGTGGGAATTTTAAAAAGTAGCATTAAGTAACGGAGTGGAGAAGAAGAAAGAGCAGGATCAGGCAGGCAGGAGGAGCTGTGAGTGCAGCACAGACCCTCTCGCACTGGAGCACGGGCTGCACGCTTCCAGCGTTATCAGGGCTGTGCTACACGGCTTCCTTGCTTTATCTGCATGGGGAAAAGCCAGCACAGGAAAGAAACAGCAAAGTGTCTTAAGGACACTGCTGTTAGTGTCGTGTTGTGAGATTGTGCACATCTGTGTAAGAGATTCCAGCGTGAAATTCTCCTTTGACTGAGCAGGACAGCTACATTCACCAGAAACATTACAATATTTCTGGGCTTTTTAGGATGTTTACTTTAAAAATAAAGCTAGAGTTCAACTGTTGTAATGTTGTAAACATCCTGTGTTCAGAAGCAGCATTTAAAGGCAGCTGATGAAAAGCAGTTGTGTCCTATTAGACATTCCTAATGATGGGAAGTTACAAATCTACTATGTGGTTTGTCACTGTATGCTACAGAGGGAAAGTTAAGCTGGTAAATCTCTCCAGTTAGACTGAGTGCAGTGGAATGGTCAGGAAAAGATGAATTAGGGAAAAGAATTAAATATAATCCTTTGCCATCTGTCTTTATTTTGCAAACTTACTTGACAGGATGCTACAGAAATCCACAGACATTTTTTATCTGCTTTATGTAGCTGAAGAGCATTTGTTGTACAGACTGGAATTAAAATGCTTCCCAATAACAGTCAGCCATCCCACTTACTGCCCTTGTTTGCTTTCCTTTTGTAAAAAAACAAACACTTAGGATTTTGGCTTCAGCTTAAGCTGCGCCATTAATTTTTGACCTCTCTCTTTCACTAGGACTCAGAGCTGGGTGTTAAAGGCTAAATAGATTTCACCATTGGTTTTACAGGGAAGCAAAAGGGCTGTTAAAATGTATGTACTACATTCTTCCCCGGCTTTCAGCCTGAAAAGCATATGTAGATGTGGAAGCAGTGTGACAATTGAGAGAATGCCCATATGGTACCACAGTTTCTCCATGACAGTTTTTGTCTATAGGTCTTCATCTAGCAAACCATGTCAGTACAAGCTTATCTCTAAGCACATGCCTGAGTATTTTACTGCCTCTGGATTTTAGTGTACAGGGGATTCTACTGATAATGAACCAGATAAGAGGATCTACTACAGTGGGGAAAATACGCTGTAGCTTCTGCATGAAAATTTACCAGTGGCAACCCTAGGAGCCTTTAGTCTTTTTTAAGTCCTGGTGTTATTAGTGAGAATAATACTACAGGAAGGGGGATTAAAAAAAAAAAACCAAACATAACCAAAGCACACCACAGGGACCAATCTGATTCTTTCTTACTTCCTTGGGAATACAGCAAAATGCCCCCTTTTTTGTTGTTGTTTTTTAGCAGTGAGAGAGGGAGGAATGGAGGAAGGAAGAGAGGACAGAGGCAGTGAGGAATCTTTCACTTTATTTCCAACTCCTATGTATTTTTCTTTGCAAATGTGAAGGTTTGCATGTAGTGGCCTTTCAGAATGCACAATATGAAGAGCTTTGTAGCTCCTTGGCTTCAGAAAATAAAACACTGATGATTAGCTGATTATCTTTTCACAGATGAGCTAAAGTTAATTTGACTCTTCTGGAAGTGTAGAGATAGCCTGCTAGGTACAAAGAAGTTATCTTTGGTTTTCAGATCAGTGGAGGAATTCGTCAGGCACTGGTTGAGACCAAGGTTGTTTCCTCAGTGGGAATTCAGATTACGAAAGACCCACACCACTGCTGCCTTCCATCTCTCACAGTCTTTCACATCAATGGGGAGCAAGGGAAAACAGCTTTAAAATATTCTCCTTCATCTTCCATAGTACTTTAGATTACACTAGTTTAACTAACCTCACAAGGAAAAAAGCACAAATCTGTTGTGCTAAGATGCAATTTTCACATTTTGACTTGTGCATCTCACTTCAAAGAACTTCTTCCAAGTTTATTTTGAGTTTCCCATGCTAAAAATAAAGACACGGAACAAATCAGTTCAGTTTAGCTGAGAACAGCAGTTTTGGAAGCATTAGGCACGAAGAAGCTCTAGTGTTTTCAAAACAGCTCTAATGCTGTTGTCTTTAATGGGGATGGCTAATCCTCCTTGTTTTCTCATATTCAATGATTCTCTCTAAGTGGAAGCCTGCCAGTTATTCTGTAAAACTCCTGACTCATTCCAACCTCATTTAGGGCCTTCCTAATTGATTGCAGGATATCTTCAAAGTCAGAAGAGGGCTCTTGTTTGATGCTGTAAAAGGTTTGCCAAAAGGTTGCAATCTCTTTTGTTTCTGTAATGTACTTTAAAGATACTGGAATTGAAGGAAAAACTTCCAGATCAGCTAATTTTTAGAAATATCTCACTTTTACAATTTCGTTAGAGACAGTGGGTGTTACTTAAAATATTTTTCAATTATTAATTAATTTATTTACCTGGGTCTTGCAGGTTTACTTTGGGTTCTTCTCCTGCTGCCCATACATGAAAAGTAAAAATAAGCACTTGTCATATTGCCACGTTTTTTTTTTTTCCTTCACCCCTTAAAACTCAATCTTGTAAAAAATTATAATAGTAGTCTTTTACACATTTATGAGGTCTTTCATTGAAGTCTATTTGAAGCATTTTATAGACAATAATATATGAAGCCTCAAAGCACACTGCTGAGGTATTTATTACCAGGTTTTACTCTCAGGAGAATGTACCACAATAATCACACAACTTCAAGACCACAGTAACTAGTTGTCAAGTTTTGGGTGAAAAGAAATACTTCAATGAAACCTGGTATTCAGAAGCTGAAACATTTTCTAAAAGTGTGGCTCTCCTCTAGTAGCTGCCCAAATATGAAGGCATCCAAAATAACTCTCCATCTTCAAGAATCTCAACATTAAAATGTTTTCTTCGACCTCCGCCTCCTGTCACTGCATCTAATTAGTTCTTTTTTTTAATCATGTTGCATAATTCTGAAACTTTCCACTGCAGAGGCATAACACTATATTGTAAAAATGTTGCTTTCTTCAGGAAAAAAAAAAAGAGAAGCCATTTTCCAGAAACATTTGTCCTTAGCCTAGACCCTCTTCTAGTTTTCACTGAAATGGCTGAATATATATCAATGCTGAGCAAAGCCATTTCTTGGGAGGTTTTGTAATTTTTTTCATTTAAAAAAATGGTTTTATAATACATGCTGATATTGAAGCTACATTTGCAAGCCCACTCTAGGGATCTTTGACCATCTGTGCTTTTTAAAAAATTATGTTTTCAGATCATGGTGCAAAGTTTTTCCTCACACAAGCTCCCAGCTTTTGGTTAGCTTTGCAAAAAAGTTCTCAGACAAACTATCATAATACCTGTTCTAGATTTAGCCAAAATGTGTATTCCTTCTTTATCCTTCACGAGATCCTCTCACATACCCAAAAAGGCATATTGTTTTTGACAGTAAATGTATAAATGCTGGCTAGTTCCATATTCTGGACTGTAAGGCCTTCTAAAATGTGCTGCAACTGAGAAAAACAAGTCTAAAAATAACACAGAGGTGTGTGTATGTTTGTGTGGAAGGAGAATACTGCATTTCTCATCTCCTGATAATTCTATGTAAATATACCCAGTTTAGATTATAGAAATACTTTCTCCACCTAAATGGTACTGAGGCAGATTCATCCTGGACTCTTAAAAAAAGAAACGTTTGTGTAGATTCTAATTTGTGAATCACTGTTAATAAATAACTTGTTGCAGGAGCTACTTGGTTAGTCATTGCTTATGGTATGAAGTCCAAGCCAAAATCCTGTTCATCTTGTTAAGGTCTGTAAAACAGAATTAAAGCAGAGTCTGTTTGGTACAGGAAACAACCTACTTTTGTCATCAAGATTTCTTTCACTTTAATAATAAAATTAATTGACTTTTTTTTTTAAAATCTTTACTAAATCAGAGCAAACCTGTCCTTTATCTTAAAAAAAAGCTCATCTGGCCATAAATCTTGTAGATGCATTTCAGTAAGCATTAGCAATACTGCTTCATTCAGGCCTCATAAGTGACATAATAAACATGAGAGATGAAGGATAGGGGGAAGGTTAAAATAAGTAATCTTGTTCTTAGAAAAGAGCCTGACTTTTAACTCCTGCAATAGCAAAGGAAGCCCGGCAGATGGTGGAAGGAGACCACAGTGCTAAAGGAAAGCTCTTTGCATTGTGCTCGTTTTAGACATCAGTCCTTAAAGGAAGTTACTGACTTATTTTTCATAATGCTATCTAAGTGTTCAAAAAAAAAATAGGACCCCAATTGTTTTTGCTATACATTTTGTGTCCAAAAATCTTGTGATTTTGACCAGCATGGCAAACATTCTCTTTTTCACTATGGAGCTCAGGCTTTGTTTTAAAGCCAATGGTATCAATAACAGTAAAAAATCACTTAACCAATAAAAATGCTTCTGGCTGCCTGTATTTTGTGTTGCAGAGGTAATGTATTTTATTTGGGGTTTTGTTTGTTTGTTTGTTGTTGGTTAGGGGTTTTTTTTTGGTGGGGGGAGTTTTTAATTTAGCATTTTGATTTATTATTCAGGTGCTGCTGAAGATCATGTCTGCATTACCCAAAGCCATAACAAGAAGAAAAAGACATTATGCTTTTCAGACCACATTTGCACTCTGAGTGACAAGACCCTGCAGAGTTCCCAATCTGCAGCAGCTTTCTGTCATGAGTGCCAGTGAAGACCTGGAATCCAGCAATATGTTTGCTCTAATCCTTAGAAATATACAATTGGAGGCTGACATCTTGTTTTATCTGGTTCATTTGTTAAATATTCTCTTTCTCTCTCCCTCTCACACTTCTATGTCTGGCTTATGTCATATCAAGATAGACAGTAAACACCTGAGAGATGATCCAGATCAAAGGCATCCCTAATTTTCTCTGTAAAGGATCAACTATTTTATTTTTAAAAACCCCATCAGCATTACTGCAATTTTGGTGACACTTTCAGTAATTAGAATGGGCTTCAGATATTTGAGGACAGAAATGCTAGCAATAGAGAACCCATTTTTAGGAGTGCTAGTGCAGAAGCACTGGATGACAGGCAGTAGCTCTGTCCTCAGTAACAGCATGACACACCTTTCCTAGTCATCGTTTTGGCACCTAAATCCCACAAGCACCTCAAGCATTTCTTGGCCTTAGCAAAAGACCCATAAACATACATTCCCCAAATAGTTTTCAAACAGCCAGGCTTACTTTATTACAACAGATAGAAAATTAAACTGTTTAGACCCTTTTTTGATCAGCAGGCATCCTATTGTATTTTGGGGGGTACAGAGGAGAGGGAATGTATCTCTTGCTGAGTGATGCTCAGTGGGCTTATTTTTTTTGGATGCCTTTTGCAGACTTGGTGGCCAGGTGCTCAAGAGCTCAAATTTGAACACTGTCTTTTATGGTCTTCAGAATGAACAGCAGTTGCTTATTCCTGCCCTCGGTACAGCTCCCTAAAATGATGTGTTTGTAAGGTGCACTGCCAGGGCCACCAGAAATGTCACTCCTCCTGCAGCAGGCACAGAAGCCTGACTGCCCAGGGTTGTGCTCCCCTAGGGACTGGGACTCTGCTGCTCCCTGCCTCCCCTCTGCCTCCCAGCCAGACTGCAGCTGCCTGCTACCTGCAGCTCAGCCTTTCATGCTGCAGGTTCATCCTTCCCTCTGTGCCTCCTGTGCTTCTCATTCACCACTGGCTAAGGTGACATTATCCTCTGCCCGAATATCCAAGTCCCAAATGGCCTCTTCAGTTTTGTAGCTTTAGTCACATTTGAGACCACAGCATTAAACATGAGCAGCATAACCTGTGAGAACCTTTACATGTGCATTCTTAATATGTCTCATTTTATAGCTAATGTACTGGGCTGGGGGTTTTTGTTTGGGTTTTATTCTCTTCACTTCTTGTGGGAGCAAGGCTATTTTCCTCTGTGTCTGAAGAGGCTGTTCTTTCATGCCAAGGTACTTACTGCCTTGTGTGTACACCTGAAAGCAGCCTTCATGTTGGAGTTGGTTATTGCTCACTTGTGAGCACAGATGACTGCATTCTGCTTGAGCTCTTCAGCAATGTATTTCTGGGGTATCAGGTCTGTCCCCACAGTCACTGCTCTTTTGCTTTGATCCGTGCCCTCTCAGTCAGGTCTGCAGAGTGCATAATTCACTGTTATCCCTGTGTCTTCTGTGCACATCAGTTTAATGTATTCGAGATTTTAGGGAAATATATATTTACAAATACTGTATCACATGAAACAAGAACTTACATGTTCAACAAAATCATTTGCATCCCAGAACCTGGTATGTCCAGCAGAAATAATCTGATAAAAATACCTTGTAGTTCTGTGAGGTCTTTATTTCATCAGTCATGGGAAGCTTTGGCTTTCACATGTTTCTTCTGTACATGATTGCTTTCATTGCTGTTAGTCACATTAGTGATGCCACAGTTCACAGTATCAGATGATGGAAGCAGATTGAGCTGGGTTTTCTGTGAGATTGTTTCTCCATTCAAGAACAGACATATTGTGTGTTTTCTTCATATTCTTTAGCATTAATAAAATTTCGGGCATTTTAATTGCTAATTTGACTTTGCCATTTGGTGGCAATGCTGTGGTGGTAACAGAAGGGAGCCCATTGGAGGATGGATTGCCAGGAAACAGATGTGTTCCCACTGCATAGGGTATTCTGCCTATTAAAGTACTTCATTGCTTTAAATTCACCCACTTGGCTAGATGTCTGAGAAGCAGCCCAAATAGTCAGATTTGGGGTTGGGAAGCAAATCTCTGTTCTCCCTATGGATGGTGGAAAGAGCAGTGTGCTTCCACTTTCATTGCTGGTTGCCCTAAACAGACCACCAGATGTTGGCTAGCCTCTGTCATATTTGGCCAGGACAGAGTACTTCTGGCTTCCTCTGCACAGACTGCAGATCCAGAGGAGAGCTGGAAAATTCCCAAAGAAAATGTCCATTCCCTGCAATCTGGGTATTGTTATTACCCACAATCTGTTTTAGTAGATCCAGTACTCCTGAAAATGCAGTCATCTCCCCCTGCTTTTTGGCCTTTCCAGTAGAAAAATAAAAGTTTCTGTTTGGAGCTATCTCTCTGTTCTGCTGGAGATACTTATATTAAGCTGAAGGTTAGCTAGAGGAACAAGTCTCTTTCTAAGGTGTAGAACTGCTCACTAGCAATATGTTATGTATGTGCCTCTTTATTAAAAGTGAGATAATTAGATGTCTGTTTTTTCACATGGGTATCTGGGGCCATCTGACGACACCAGTAGTCCATGTTGCATCTCTGTTCAGGAGCTATATCAATGATTTGCACATATGTGAAAGCTGTGGGAGAGAAGTTTTCAGATAGGTTGCAAATCCCAACAGACTGTGGATGGAGTGTGTGCATCTGAGAGCAGGAGGCTTTCGTGTGCTCTAAATTGCTGAGGCTGGTCCTGGCTCTTGGGAGATCAACAGATGTGTCATACAGGATACTGTAAACACTCCCCACACGTGGACGGTTTAATTCAGCTCTAGATCTGTTCCCTGACTCTTTCTGACTGACACATGAAGGTGGGATCGTGGTGTGTCACAGCTGCTGCCACACGATCTCTGTGTTCATCCCCAGAACATGGCAGCCATTGCACTGATCCCTCAGAGTCCTTTCAATGCATCCTGCTGACAGCATGGATGCTCTGCCACTCACATCTGGTCCCAGCAGTGCTCACTACCATTTGCATATGCTCTTCTCCTGGATGTGGCGAGGTAGTTTCCTTCCTTCTTTCTTTCCCCAAAAGTTTTTGTCAATACCCTATGTACCATTAATGTCTTTGTTCTCACCAAGCTGGATACGCCCTCATTTGTAGGACTTCAGCTGAACAGCCTTTTCCTGCTTGTTGAAGGTACTTCAGGTTTCAGAAAGGGGTAGGTTTTCTGGAGTCTCAGCAGCTATACTGCTTGTGTGACTTGTTACTTAACATTACTTAAAAACGTCTTTCTTTTCTGTTCTTTCTACTGCTCCAATTATTTTTACTTTTTATTCTGTAGTCACTCCTGGAGGCACAAATTGAAAAGATAGAAATAGATGAAGGCAATTGTATGCCTGGAAGACATCCTCCCCTTCGAACATTTCTTGATACGCCTCCCAACAGCTTCATTGCAAGGATGCTAGTGAATATTGCCAGCTCAGCACATGTAATTATTTTTCTTAATTTGTTCTGCCTCCATTGCCTGCACGAATTGTTTGCTTCAAACTTAAAGCCTCTCTGTGGTGACAATTTACTGGGTGCAGCCAGAAGTAGAGGATTTGTTGTTGCCAGCATCACTGATTCAACCTGCAATTTTCTTTGCCTAATGGCATGGGGTCATTGCATTGCTTTAATTCAGCTTTGCATGGTTACAATTCCTTTCCCTCCTTGGCATAGCTGCAAGGAAGCCCTTGCATCCTAACACATTTAGTAATGTCCTACAGTCTCCGTGGCATTCATTTTTCTAACTAAGTGCTGGCACATAGCTCAGAGTTTTGTTTTTGACCTTTTGCACCACATTAATGTCATTGCTGTGCACATTTTTCTCACAGCACTAAAGATCTTCCCTGATGTCTTCTGTTTCATATTTATGCATTTGCTTTTGATATTATTTTATACTTCTCAGTTCTACCTTCTGAACTAACCGTGTCTTCCCCACCTACACTCTGCTTTGCAGCAGCTTTAGACACTCCTATAGTATACTATCAGTGAGGACAGCTTTTCTTTCAGCAGTCTCACTGCACTTTTTTCCCACTTATGAATCTAACACTAATTATTTCAGGTTTAAAATTGCGTACTCGCATGAGTCAGCCATTTTCTGCACAGTTTGGCAGCATACCAATGTATTGTTTCTCCAGCTTGTTGATTACACAACTGTGGGGAAGATACCTTCCCTACGTGCCATTTTTCTGAGGACTGGAAATGCTTCTGAGACATTTCTAGGATTTTGCACAGAGTTCTTCCAGTCTGCAGTTGGTACGCATCCAGATACTGCAGAAACACATGGGAGTTATATCCCTCTCCAGCTAACAGCAGGAATGGCTTCTTTTGGCTTCCTGTTTACCCAGCCCCACAGCAATGGGTCACATACCCCATGTCACTCTAAGAAAGGGCTAGCAGAGCTAATGCCAATACTTCCTCTTTTATTTTCTGCAGCTTTGGGGCAAGAACCTGTTATGAACCCATGCTGTCTCCTCTGTACTTCTGGGTTTTAGGGAAGTGTAGCCTCATCTCTTTTTTCCAGTGTTCACAGCTGTCTATGACACATGGCTGCCTAATCTCTTTTGCCACAATATCCAATATCCACTCTGGCACTGAATATGAACCTGAGGGAAAACCAGGGAGCCAGTGCTGGGTGATGGTTCTTATCTTCTCCCCTTTACCTCCTGCTCTGGGAGTACTTTGATGGCAAGCAGCTCCCCTGCTTTCCAGCAGAGCTACCTTCTCTTCTGGAGCTCACACAACCTGTTCCAGAAGGAAATTGCTGGGTCTTCCTTTGTTGTGCCAGGACAGACTTAAGTAGTCAGCTAGGGAAGGACTGCTGTAATGGAGACTATGGATTTTGTACAGGAGTCAAAGCAAGAGACAGCTGTGCAGCCTGAAAGATGATCAGAAGATAAGATGACAAAGGCTGAATTTCTAAAGACATTATACTGCCAATTAAAAGTCTGAAATCTTCCTGGCCTGCCCTGCCCCAGAAATTCAGATCAAATCATTCACCGAACTGTTCCCACAAAAGGAACTGGAAATTCAATAGGTCAGATTGTCAGCTAGAATAAGTCCACTGACTCCAGGGGAACTACTCCACTTTCTGTCATCAGAGCACCTGGCCCCATGACCACGAGCTTCAGATTTTCCACATGGCTGTTTCCTTGGGACTTACATCATCACCCTGCACAACAAGGAGAGTTCAAGGTCACAGCAAAGAAGGATTTTTTAAAAAGCAAAACAAGAGACCCAAAAAAAGCTCAAGTTCATGCTGTGCCTCCACAATACCACCTGGTTTAGTAGACCTGTGGATCAGTATCTTCCTCAGGTTCCATGTGATTGGTGCCATATGTCAGTGCTGAGTCCTTCCACTCAGGATCAGAAAATGGTGGAGGTCATGCACCCACAGAGCAGCTGTCCTATGACTTTGCTTCTTGCCAATTCCATCCCATCTATGATACAATACTTGTGGCATCAGGGTACAGATAAGGAATGTCTTCAGTGTTAATTTCCCTTACTGTTCCCTTATTTCCCTTACTATTGTCTCCTAACCTGTTGTTCACTAATACAGAAAGAAATATCTTTTATCTCTTACTGTAGAGACTGTAGTCTTACAGTAATAACCCAAATCATAAAATAACATGTAGGATTTCTAGGATGAGCAATGCCTATGAAAACAAGCTTTAAAAATTCTGCCTGAAATTTCCAAAGCATGACATTCACCCCCAGGCAGAAAGCCTGCAGACAGTTCTGTGTATCAATTAAGAGGTGCTAAGTCACTTCTTTAGCCTCACATGGGCTGCTCCATCAGTGAGATCAGCTAAAAACCAGTTAGGAAGAAGAGCATCAGTGCTGCTATGAAGAAGAATGATCATTACCTAATACACCTTTCCTTGCAAAAGCATGAGTTCAGTAATTTACTGGTTCTTTCCAATTTCTGACTACAGTGATCTTATAAGCTGTATATCATATTAACAAAATAAGAGCTTTGGTGTTATCCCTTCCTGACCTCTGCTGTCACCCCAAACCTTTTATGTGAGGACTGAAAATCGAAACTGTTTGTTTCAAAATTGTCAGAACAGCAGGGGTAAAAACTCTTTAAAATGAGATACTAATTATTAATGTGAATGCTTTTCACATCCATCTCCTTCTAAGTATCTCAATGGAATGATTCAGTCGTACATTGCTCAGAGAGAAGATCCATTTTTCATACTTCTTTAATTTTTTATCCATTTGTAAAGTTTCCCAAGACCTAGACAGCAATAAAACAGCAAAGAAATTGCCCAAGGCACTCTCTTAAAGAAGCAGTATGGGCTGGGTTCTGTTCTGCCACAGATTAGTCTAAATTGGTAGCTATTCCATGATGTCAGTGAAACTGAACTGCTGAAATGCAGAGGCGAATCTGGCCCCATGATCTAATTCCATGATGAAATTGCTAGTGTAAATAAATGACTGCTGCTGTTCAGTGCTTTCCCCCCCCACTCCCCAAAGTGCCCTAATGAATAATGAATTTTATGAATAAGCTTTAATGAATGACTGAACACATTTTAACGGCCCAACTAATAAGATCGTAAGTTAGAACACTTTCCTTCGCACTTTCCTCCGCTGCGTTCCTTTGCTTCCTTGAACCAGAGAATTGCCCTCTTAAACTGCTGTCAATCTATGCTACCACATCCCAAAAGGTGTCATCAAACAGCAAAAGTGTCCAGTTTATAATTCCAGGAAAAACATTCCATATTTGTTTAAAACATCTAACTCAGGTTTCAAAATGCAAATGCTGAAACAGAACAAACCTCTAAGCATTTATTCCTTCCTTCCCTCCGCCCCCCAAGATTAAAATCCATTCATTTCAATCAAGTCATTCAGAGGAAGGCTGTAAAATGAATGACATAATTAGCCACTTAATATACTGCATATGGAATTTTAATTTCAGATGAAAATCAGAGAGGCTTTTCTAAAGCTCTTTATTGAGAGAAAAAAATAGTGGTATGTGAAGACAGCTAATGCTTTTCATTAATGCTACTTTTTTGACTTGAGTTCCCTAATACTCTCAGCATTACTTAATAAATTTACTGAGTTTACTGAAATTTACTCAGGTTTACTGAATAAACCTTCCTGAGTTCCATCAGAAGGGGCAAATACACCTTTACAGAATGAAGAAATCAGGAAAACAGTGAGACTAAGGACTTAGTTTTGCCACGTTACAATGCAATCACAAAGAATGAAGTGACTGCTTCCTCGGACTGAATCCTGTGGGAACCAGTTTGGGGACAATTTTCTGAAATGTCTTCCAAGAGGCTGAAGCACAAAAGTCAAAAATTAAGGCACCTCCAAATGGGTCTGTACTTCTGAAAACACTCATTCTCATGACACCTGAAGTCACAAGAATAATATGCATCTGATCCAGAAACAGTTTTAACCAAACTCCTGCTGACCAACACAGTGGGATTTTACGGCTGCAGCCTAAATATTAACCAAAATCAATCAAAATTAAATCAATATTAATCAAAATTAACCAAAAAAGAGAAACCAAAACCAAACCAAAACCAAAACAACCACCCCACAGGAGAGCTAGAAGGCAATTGGACAGTTCACTATCTGATGAACTTCACTGTCTCTGTAACCAGTCCATCCTGTTCAATCCTGTTGGCCACTCATTTCTGTCCTGCTTGTATTGACATATTCCACAGGCTTTCAGCCACATTACTGAGTCAGAAAACACCAGAAGATGACCCATTATCCTATTAGATTAAACAAGAAACACTAAACAGAAGATAATAGTCAAAGGGGAGGGAATGGGAACAAGTCAACATTACTCAAGGGTTAGGAAGAAGTTCCAAAATGTAATCTGTGTTCATTACCTTGAGTAAATATACAGTCAACCTCCATTTGCACAAGCCTTGATCACATGAAGTAATTAATTTCAGGGAGAAAAACCACATTCCACTGGTGTAGAATTTGTGCAATGAAATACTCTTCCCCACATGTGCTCCTCCCAGACTTTGGGAGCAATTTCATTTACCTGCATTACTTTCACTGCTCACTGATGACTTTCAGATCCATCTGCCCATACCACAGGGAATGAAGCAAGAAGTACAATGGTTCTGCTGTGGCAAAAAAAGTCCCAAGAAAACTTTGGAGACAGAAGGAAAGGTTAAAAAACTCGTGATTAAAGTATTGAAATTCTCTGGCATTGACCTACATTCCAGATTACCTCAATTGTACTATACTCTTTCTTGTTTTGTTTTGTTTTGTTCTTTTTGTGACAGTCAAATCAACTGTATTAAAATATGTTTATCAGTATAAGTCCATAATATTTCTGCTCTTTTTTATTTGGATTTTTTTTTTTCAAGGATTGAACTAAGTCAAATCAACTGTATTAAAATATATTATAGTATAAGTCCATAATATTTCTGCTCTTTTTTATTTGGATTTTTTTTTTCAAGGATTGAACTAAATTTTCTAAACCTCATTTGCTCTTTGGGTTGCATGTGAGAGTTTTTTTCTTATTTTGGTCTGAGAAAAAGGCTAAGGAGTAACCTCCTGATCCTAATGGAAACCTTTGAGGGTTCCCTCATACCATATCATGCTGATCCCATGCACTTTACTAGATGTATAATTCAAGTTACTGCAACACTACTCTCAGCCTAGGCTGGCATGCATCACTGATGGTGAAAGAATCAAAAGTGAACCTGCCCAAGAAAGCAGAAGAAAACCTTTATGGAAATTTGCAGCATCTAAACACTAAAAGGTTTTGGGGCTGTTTTCCTGAAGAATTGTTCTTGTTGACCAGGAGGAGAATGAAGTCTCGTACCACAACTGGCACACACGAGATGAAGCTGTGCACCAAAATCTGGGTCTCTCTTCCATGTCCCATTGGCTGTTCAAAACGACAGGGTTATCAGCTCTTTGGGGAAAAGGTATGGGCCTTGCAAGACCACTGGAAACCCCTTCCTGGAACACTTGTCAAGGAGCTTAGGCTGGCAGCTTAGAGTCACATGCCATTCTTTCACTTTGATTGCTACAGAGGATTGATTGGGAAAGAGAAGGGATCTGTCCGGTTTTTCCAGTACTCCAGCTCTTAGCCTCTTGGGGACCTGAGGCTGAGGCAAGAGCCATTGCTCTGATCCTTTGTATAACCAGGCTGCTGGCCTTGGACCCTGGCACCCTGTTAAACTCTGGAGCCCCACCACTTCTCACCCGGCAGCTCTGCAGTACTGTCCTCTAATGTTAACCATCAGACCTCACACTGAAATGCAAGTGTTTCATTCTTAGATGTTTGTGAAGCTCCCTTCACAACACTTCTGGCTTCATATAATGCACAACAAAACACAGTGGCAAAGGCCTGCAGAAAGTTAAGTCATCTCACTGCAGAGTTTAGTTGTATAAGACCTCCAAAATCATCTTTTCCAACCTGAGCCAACACAGTCTGGCACTGCACTCTCACTGCCATCATATTTGGAAGAAAATGAAGGACCCACCACTGATGCCTGGCAATTTTGGAAGTGTAATATTACAAAAACTTATTAAAATCAATCTCAGAGTCTCTTGCTTCCACGCACCACTTTTTTTCTCCTTTAATTATTTGATGTTCTCAGCTGCAGGAAATTTTGTAATATTACACTTCCAAAATTAAAATCAATCTCAGAGTGTCTTGCTTCCACGCACCACTTTTTTTCTCCTTTAATTATTTGATGTTCTCAGCTGCAGGAAACACCCCCCTGCCCTTGGAACTGGAGCAACTGTGTCACAGAGATCACAGTCCCTTTAAAGTTCATGTGGTTACAACATTGCTGTCCCACTTCTATCACAAACAGTGTCACTGCACATCTGGTCTGGCTGTGCCTGTTTTCTGCATGCCCTTTCCTGCCTAGGGATCACCTTGAGCAGATGTCGCTCTCCATCCAGCGGCTGGTGAGCAGCCATGGTGGCACCGATCCAGTGAAGGAAACTGATGAGCCATCATGTTTCCCTATCCAATGCCAGCAGGGTCCTGGCTTGATTGCCCTCTTTAAAATGCTGCTTCCAGATGGAAATTCCCACTTGGCGAAAGCTCTCTAAAATGCACGTACCCATAGGACATTACTGGGCAAAAACAAGAAGAGGAGTCTGTTTATGTCTCTAAAGCCTGCGTCCACACTGATCTGACTCCAGGCCTCGTTATTCCTGTTGTGCTCACTGCAATAGCTTGCAACAGCTTGCAACAGCTCACTGTCAACAGCAGGACATATCAGGGCAGCCAAGCACTGACTGACTCAGCACAGTCAGAGCTTAAGAATTCCCTGAGGATGGATGGACAGAAATCAGCATGGAGGACAGCTCAAAATGGCTGCAGGGAGAAACTCTCCTACAAAATACAGTACAGCAGCAAGCCAATTCATACTCCTTTTCCCAGCTACAACCTTTCTCTCCTTCTAGACAAAGATTAGAGGCTGTTTCAGTCTGACTAGTGTTTAATACTCCCTGGCCCACTGTGTGAGATGCAAGAGACATGCACCATGGCAACATGAAGGTTCAACATGCTGCTTTCCCACAGTACCGAGTCTTGGGCTACAGACCACGCTTTTCACATTTGCACCAAATTTTCTGCAAAATCAGACCCACAGACCTTCTCTGCTCCCCTCCACACTACAGACCTGCAACAATGCCCTAATGCTCCTGCTGCAGAAGTCAACAAATAAAAAACTTGTGGCGTATCTTCTACAATAAACACACTTCTCGTAATGGCAGGTGTAGAGAAAAGAGGTACAGAAGGTGGATGAGGTTCTTTGAACACTGCTTAGCTGGGAGGACATTATTTCTGCACATTTTCCTGAGCTGTCATTTCAAAGATGATGCTTTGAGTGGGATTTGTCTCACTCTGCTTTAGATATCTACATCTGAGCAAGTCACCTTTCATATTCAATGCAGAGAAATAGGCATGTCTGGGGTGTGAATCATCTGATTTGCTTTATACATCTCCTTTAGACTAAGATGAATCACACTCCAGGAGTGCTTATTTTTCTCTATTGACTATAAAGGGAATCAAGATGAATACACAGATAGAGACACCTACATTTGGTCAGATGACTCTTACCCTGCATCTGCTGAGACACATCTCCAGGTAACATCCTCCACACAGGCAATCATCATTCTCACTCCATCGCTCACCCATGCCAAAGCCTACAACCAAGACAGCAGTTCACTTAAGATCCCTCTCCAAAATCTGCTACGCATCCAGAGCCAGTACAGGGATCTGAACTTAAGTCTGCTACAGAAATTAATATGGGAAATAAGTGGGAAATGTATTACTGTATTGAAGGAAGCTCCAGAATGGAAGGGCAGAATTGGAGTAACTTGCCTGGAAGGAATTACCATTATTGGCATAGAAGATGGGATCCCATTAAAGACACTTAGTCTAGGGTGGGGTCTGGGGAGCATAATAATTTCCATTGGCAACTGCAACAGCAGGATTCACAAATATAAAAAAAAAAAAAGAGAGAGAGAGAGAGAGAAATTATCAGCTATGAGTAGCTTTTGAATTTTTCCCAAAACCAAGAAACAGCCAAGCTGGTTGAAAGATTGCATTGAAACCAGCTCATCTCATAACATGATACCTGACACATACTGTGGTTTTTCAGTGCAATCACATAGAAATATTACCTTGCTTGACAGAACACTCATTACCCACAGTAATGTTTCCTTGACCCATCAGGGCAAGTTCATAGACATCCTATCTGGATGTCCTCAAGGTTCAGAAATCTTGTCCTGTTCATATCCATGCCCCCAAGAGCACTCACTGGCTGTCAGAGGTGTCCAAAAATACAGCATACACTTCTCACATGAGGCACATACTAGCCAGAAATAGCCAGTGTTTCCATTCAGCATGGCTATCTGCCCTTTGGTCTCCCAAGCATTCACTATACCCACATTCTGCAGCTACACAAGGAAACATTCATTTGCTCCTTGTCCTGGCCCAAGTCTCCAGCAAGAGATTTCCTAAGTCAGGGCATGGGAGGACAAGTTGGGTTTCTGCAACTGACATATGGAGTCATAGCACTGTTGATATCCATTAGCACAGACCTATGAAATGTCCAGGACAAACACGAATTTTGGATAAACACAAACAGAGCAGATTTTTATAACATGGACGAAGTATTAAAAGACTCTTTTATTTTTATAAAGACAATTCAAAACATCTGGAATCTCAAATAAGTCTCTGTACACACTGTTTTAACTCAAACTCCCTGATATTTATGGAATTTCCCTTGCACTGCACTCTGAGCAGAGCTGACTGCTGAGTTGAACCAGGCTTCTTTCCTGTGTTAGGAGAAACAGCTGAATACAGAGCACCTGCTTTGGGTGGACAAACACAGTTAGCTGACAAGCCATTTTTTAATGGGAATATTTGGCCGAGTATCCATCCCAAAATCAGGCCTGAGTTTCTAAATACTCTGTCATCACAAAAGGACATGTGATTCCTTTGTTTATGGGCCCAGCATAGCTCCTCCTCCGCTACCACAGCATCTGTCACCCTCTCCATGCAGCTTATGAGTTGACTCACCTGTAGGTGACTCATTTCAATATCCACTCTGAAAACAAAAGGCTCAGTGCTGGGTCTTTACACATGCTAGCTGTGCTATCTTTCCATAACAGAGGAAAAGTAGTGAAGCCAAAGCAACAATGTCCTTCAGATTGGAAGCAACCTGAGGACCTGTGTTTACCATCAGAAAGCCACACTTTCCTAACTCAGTATTTCCTCGGGCTGCCACTGACTTTCTCTGCTTACCACAGCAGGAAGTTGCACCACATGACACCTGCCCAGAATACTGAGCATTTGGCTTAAAAAGCACAAAGTAATGGGGAAACAATGATTAACTGTAAATCACCGTGGAATCCAGTCCTCAGGGGAATACCTGCAGACAGCCTAGCAAATTGGTATGGATGTACATCAGCTTGCCAGACTGCATCCAGGGCTAATTTAATGGAGTATTGCTGCAGCACAAACAGAGGCAAGATACTGCCTAGTCCTCCAGCAAGTTTCAGTGTTCTGTTTCAGAATATCATGGATCAAAACTACTCCTATTATGTTGGCATGCTTAAATGAGGCAAAAGAACATGATATGCCAAAGCTGCGCCAGCTTTCTTCAGACAGATATAAAAGCTGGTCAGCACAGCCTCTGAAGCTTTTCGTCCTGGATCATGCATGGGAAGAGGACATAAAAAGTTGAACTTATCTGGGGCTTTGTAGATCATTATCAGTGCTATCAGGATACTCTACATTCACTGAGGCCAATGGCAAGGCTCCCACTGCCTTCTTTAGATGCATAGGAAGGGAGTGTTGAACTGCACCCAGAAACAGGGAGGAAATGTTATTGGAAAGCTGATAGAAAGTGCAGAGCTCAAGGGCAAACTGGCACCCACCTCCTTCAGCTGCAGCTACTTGGTGACTGTAAGCAGTACTCTTGAGGGACAGAAATTCTGGAGATTCAGATATCACTGTGATTATCAAAGCCTAGTTCTCAGTGGTACAAAAGACCTCAACTTGCATCTTTCTGGGACTAGGAGAAAGTTAATTCACAGAACCATAAAAATTCCAACCCGTTCAAGAGCTGACCTTCATTAAACAATCTTTTTTGAGTAATGACACAAGCAGTCGGGATAGACCAATTGTGCTTTCAAAGCTCTGTTTCTAAAGGTTTTGCAATGTATTTAACTTTTCCTCAGAAAACACCCTTTGCAGCAGACAGGAGCCTTGTGTTATATATAGAAATACATGATAGCAATAGACACAGAGGAGCCACAGGGCTGACAGTAGGAAGGGTCAGGGCTTTGAAGTCAGATCCGGGGCTCATCTCACTTGGTAAGAAATCTGGGGTCCCCAGGAGAATGGAGTCAAGGAGGCAGTCCTTGGAGGGGTGAGTTACAAGCTCTGTCTCAAAGAAGGAAATTTTTCACTTCCTTTTGCTGATCCTGCTGTGGGGGGGTTCTTCTACCTCAGCCTCTTGTCCCTGCAGCACAAAGGCAACCTCCCCTAAGAAGGCAACCACAGACCTGTACACAGACCTCTCTGCAGCAGCCAAGAGGCAAAAGCAGCTACAGCTGGGATCAGTTCTGCTTCTGGCATCTGTGTTCAAGCCCAGCCGCTCAGCTGGGGCCTTGCTCCTGCCTCTTGCCAGGCTGGTAAGCTACAGCCAAACACCCCCGAGTCTGAACATCATCACTCTCCACCTGCCTCCAGCATATGACCCTGTCCCAGTTTTGGATCACCCTCGTGAGTCACATTTTTCCTACCTCCCTCTTCCAGCTCTCCCAGTGGAGTGGCAGCATGGGGAAAAGTGTAGAACCCATCATTATCTGGCTCCAACCCAATGAGCACCAGGCTCTGTGAGGGAAGCTGGGGTGCAAACCAAGCAGCTGAGCTTGGGTATCTCTGTGTGGGATTCAGGTGTCCCGGGGTTAAGGGGAAAACCAGTTCTGCCCGCACTCTGAGGCAGCGGAAGGCATGGTTGCTCCTCCCTAGGGATGCTGCTGTAGTGGGCACTCCATGTTCTCCCACTGAACTGAGTCACTCATTACCTGCCTGTCAAGGGTAAAGCTGGCCACGAGAACTGGAGACCAGGGAGGTGGTAAAGTGTAGGGACAAACAGGCACGGGGCTCAGGCAGGAACATCAGCTCCCTCACAAGTGTCCGTGCACGGGCCAGTGCAAACGCCTCACCTGAAGGGCTCAGGCCCTTGCTCGCTGCTGGCACAGCCTGTCAGGCCGGGGTGCCCGGGAATGCCCCTCCTGCCCTGCCTGCCCCTAACCCAGCGAGCGCCCCCTCCCCGCGCCCCTGCCCAGCGCTGCTTAAGGAAACTGCTCGCCGTGGGGGGCTACGCAGGAGACGAATTCCAGCGCTAGGGTCAAATTCCTCACAAGGAATCTGGAAGTCCTTCAGTACTGGCTAAAGACTGCAGACTGACAGAGCTCTCTGTCCCCTTGGCAGAACTGAGTTTCAACCAGCAGAGTGTTTTTCTGCTAGGTCAGTGGGTTGCGTGAAATGCATACAGCAGTGATAAATTATCATGAGCACTTTGTAGTGCTCCTTGACCAAACTTAAGCTACTCACGAAGTGATTTCTTAGAATTACTTCTTTGCTCTCTCTTCCCGAACTATTAAATTACAAGTCTG
Source organism: Passer montanus (assembly GCF_014805655.1). Classification (NCBI taxonomy): domain Eukaryota; kingdom Metazoa; phylum Chordata; class Aves; order Passeriformes; family Passeridae; genus Passer; species Passer montanus. The sequence goes on from NW_024366591.1 coordinate 9,277,007, forward strand.
TGATTAATTACTACAGCAAACTTTAAACTATCACCTAAGAACAAAAGGTCTTTTTGATAGCGGATGTTTACTTTCAGCTGAAAGGGCACATGCTCAAATTTTGTGCGGCGTATCTTACTTGCATTTTAATTCTTCGAGTTGAAAATACCATTTGGCTGCACAGAGAGGCAGAAAGGTGAAAATGTCATTGGATAAAACCTCAGACTTTTTCTCAAAATTGGCACTTACAAATGTCTTCCGGAAGCTAGAGGTCACTGCGCACACAGTCCCACAGCTTTTGGGCATTAACCTGAAGTTATTGTGTGGAACTGGAATTCCTACAGCAAGGTCAGATAGTTTATCCCAAATGTTAGCAAATTCCAACAACTGATCTAACACAGATGCTTTCACTCCCTCCAGTGGGATGCTCCGGAGGCAGAGAAGGAATGGTTTTGAACAGGGCTGCTGCTTTCTCTGTGCATCCAAACGGCAATCCTGCTGCAGATGGGCTTTGTGCTTCACCCAGATCTGACTGTAACTGCTGTGACCCTCCCCCAAAAAGTATTAAGCCTCATCTACATAGATATATAATTTTTTAATACATAGGGCAGCAGGAGACACTAGCTACGCTGTCACCTAAGTGTTTCTGGAAGAGGAAAAAGAGCTATTCAGCATTAAAGATTCAGGAATGTCTGTTGACATATTAAGGAAACAACCTCGGGGGACAGCTGACACGGCTCCAAGAAGCATTACCAAGGGAACAGTGACGCAAATGTCTTCCATTTTTACAGGCTGGCAGCTCGCCAGGTTCCCTCGCCTGATGGCTGATGTAATGCTAATCCCTATCTGGGTTAGTGCTCGGATATCAACCACAGCAGCTCACTGTGCTGCAATCAATATAGCACACTTTTTATAGAAGAGCGTATAAAAAAAATTCTGCTCTAATCTACTAGGAATATGTACAGTAGAGTAATAGCAGGGGAAATCTAATGGCTAGCCTGGAGCTCACCCAGCGTGTGCGTTTGCAAGCATGCATGTGTGTGTGCAGGCTTGTACACAAACCCATCTACACCTCAAATAATGGCAAGTCCAGGCAAGGGCCACACATTGAGAAAGGGCTGGCTGCTCATCACGTACAAGAAGAGCCTTCCAATTCCTTTATTAAGTGAGGTATTGGTAGAGGAAAACAAGCAAAATGGGACCGGAAAATAAAACAGGTTATCAGTCATAGCATGAAATGAAATGGATGTTTCTGCTTTAATGACAACATTTTGTAGTTCTGGGAGTACCACAGGGCTCTGTGGGGATTAAGGAAGCCTTTCAACACACCTCTGCAGAAGAGGCAGCACTGAATCAGAGCGAAGGATGCACAGTGGGTCACAAGCTGTCAAAATGCACCAGCCCTTCAGTCAGTGTGTAAATTCCTTCATAGTGCCACCAACACCAGCACCTAAGACAAGAAATTAGCAGGAAAGGAGTCCAGAGATCCTGAATTACCATGCAATTATCTGAGGAGCAATTTGGCTTCCTCATAAAAGAAGAATGTTGAAACACTGAGTAATTTCCAGTTAATATGGTTCTGGCTCTATACCATCTACCATGGAAAACCTTTCCACTGCTTGACTGCACCTAAACCACTCAAGAGCACTGGTTTGCTGTGAGCTGATTGACCAGCTTCGTGCTTCAGCACACCATTTCCTGTAAGGGATAAACCCCTGTCAGTTTATTTCACAGGATACTGGTGTCATAGCTGGGAAAGTACCTAAGGGTGTTCTTGTCCCAGATAAAATTTTAAGATAAAATCCATGTGTAACAAAGTAGATGAATTCCAGCCTTATCCTGTACTTAACTAGTGTGATGAGGAATTATGAAGGACAATACACTGTTTTCTTCTATTCCCCCTTTATCAGGTAATATTTAAGGGAAAATTTAGAAAAACGCTACTTAAAAGTAGAAGCTGATATTCCAGTAATATTATTGGTTAACTCCTAGCAAATGTGAGAAGAACATTAAACACATCATTCAGGGTTTCAAAAGAGGGTCAGCTTCACAGAACAACCCAAGAGCTGGGTGGGTATTTTGGGAAAATCCAGTTACATGGCCTATGGAGATTTAAAAGGCAATACTCTCAACCACATCTTTCCCCAGGCCATGCTCAAGGCAATCTTTCTACAGCAACTGGTGTTGACCGGACTGAGTAACTGACCCTACCTTTCACTGCAGCAGAAATAAAGGAAATCCATGTCCATTCATGTTAGGCCATACCTACTCAAGCAGCTACAGGGCAAAAAGCTCCCCTGAGATGCTCATCAGCACCCAGCTGCAGCCTTGCATATCTATCAGGCATTCCCTTGTATTTCTGCCTCCCTATTGCCAAGAGCTGCCAGAGCACAGTGCTATTTGTGGCCATCCCTCCCTCCTCTGCTCTTCATTCCCCCCCAGCAGAGTCCTGGACTCAGCAGCAGTAGCTTCAGGAAGGGCTGACTGTGGGAGTGATGTGGGGGCGGTGGTCTCCAAGAGGGTTTTTTGGATCCCTCCAGCAGGCAGAAAGAAAGGCTCAAGGAGCAAAACAGGGAAGAATGAGGCAGGAATTAAAAAATAAAAAAAAAATTTAAAAAGCAGGGCAGGTGTGGCAAAACAAAAGCAAGAAGAGGACAGCATTTGGCTTCATAACTTCTTCCTTAATTTCTACACCTTTGGTCACCAGAAGTCATGCTCCTCTTCCATTCGACCATCCTGCTCAGTGCTTCCTGGCCCAACATGGGCTCCTCTGCCTTTAGTTCCCAAAATGCACTCTAAGCACATGGATAGTTTTGTTACAACAGCCTCATAAATCAGACCAGTTGAGAGCGTTAATATAATCATATTATCCTCTCTCTGATTTGTGAAGAGGTAAATTATTTGATCACCAAAGAGCTCTGTTCTCCTGAAAAGGATTTAGCTGAGGTTGCTCATGTGTCAGTACAGCAGGAGAAATCATATTTCCCTCTCAAAAAAAAAAAAAAGGTAAGGAAGAGGCAAATAGCTCACACAAAGATACATTTCAACACACTTTATACTTGTCAGTGCTCCAGACTTGCCCTCCCTTTGCAGCACATAAACATGTAACAGGGAGGGAACTATAAGCCCAGTCCTCCTCACAGACAAAGATCACCTCATGGAATTATGATGCAATACTAATGTGAAAGGAAACTCCAAGTCCTTCCTACGCAATCTATAGGACATTGGCACAATTTTTTAACATATGTGTTTATATTTCTTTGATATTTAATGAAATGCTTAAGAAAAACATGTTCTAAATTTTTTGATGTAAATACAGTTTGTTGTGCTTCAGTTCTGAGTGAAGAACAGTCGCCATTATTTTTTCCACATGCTCATGCTACATTATATTAAAAGCATACTCTGCTCTGACAGACGTGTTGTGTGCTTTATAAACAGCTTGCACAGTTGGAAATATTGATGTTTAGCAAAAATCCCAGTGCCAGCAAATGCAATGTGGAGAACCTCCTTTGTAGTAAATTATCTGCACACTGACCATGGGAATTGATCTCCAGATCATGCCTGAAGGACCTACTCTGTATCTCCATGGAGCTCAGCAGGGCTCCTCAGGGTCCAGCACTGCTAAGTGGAGCACTCGCCTCTCTGGACGACGCCTCTCACCCAAGTGAGAATACTCCAGACAAGATAATAGTCTGGTCTAGGTGGAGTTTGTATTATTGTATTGTATTGTATTATATATTTTAAAATACAAGACACATATCAGTTAGCACCAGTGCCCTGCAAGGTTCATTGCCTTCCCAGCTTCTCTCACACTTATGGTGGGGTCCAGTAGTCTCTGACAACCCAATTAATGTGACTCAGGCATTATCACACAATCTTTCCGGCTATAAACACCCTATTTCATTGAAGTACTCCTAGAAATGGTCAGAGAGCCCCAAAAAGATCATTCTAGCATTTTGTTTTAAAATGTTAATGCAAGGCTGATATTCACAATCTCTAGTGACCAATTAGTAAAACTAGGTGGTTTTCAGGGCAAAATCATGAGACAAAATTCACAGGACTGAGAAAATGTCATCTTTTCATTCACAGAGCAAATATGGTTCTGTGTTTTCAGTACAAGAATCATTCTTATCCAGGCCAGCAGCATTTGGGGATTTCCACATTTTTCCTGTATATAAACAAAATAAACTTGGGGTGTGGATCAGTCTCAAGTTCCAAAACCTCTGATTCCCTGCCAAAATGAAGGGTCAGATGCAAAACTGACTCCAGTTCCCAACTGGAATAACATATTCTCTGTGTGCACGGCTGGAGTCAGTGTGTTTGTGGATAGATTTGTGTCCATCCCATATTAACGGCAGGATCAGAAGGAATATGTTAATGAACAATGCTTTTACACAGCTTCCCTTTATGATGTATCATCCTGCACCAATACATTGGCAGCAAGTGAGAGATACAAGCCAGTTTTTAGGCTTTAATGCCCAATGGCATCTTGGTGGGATGAAAACATGGTTGAACATCATGCAGGCAATACTGCTAATGGAAATAGGCATTTAGAAAAGAAAAAGCAAACATTTCTTTGCCTGAGAAACACTGAAATGGAGCATTCTTTCCTGAATTCATGGGAATGCATTTATTTTATTCACATTAGCAGCTGTGCAGCAATTGATGGTAATTTTCCTCAGGGTTTTCATGTTATACTCTCTTTTTTGATATGTTGTTCCCTGTCTAAGGCACACACTGGCCAGGGGCAAGGTTGAGATCTGTGAACCCTCCAGCAGCCTTGTGAAAACCCAGACCTGTGCTCCCATTCAGATGATGTGAGGACTGCAGAACACAAAAATTCTATTCCTAAAGGTAGAGGAGAGTCTGCTTTAGCCCAGAGCACAGGGGCCTGGGTTTCTTTTCACACTCCTGCACAAGCATGAATTAGCGAGAAAGGGACTTGCCTGTTCTGTTGTAACAAGTGTCACACAAAAGCAATGAACAATAACCTTGGTCTTAACAGCAGCATCTGCCTTTGTAGATGCATTTCTTAGTGACAGCGACACCCACCAAAGGTGAACATTTGTCCTTCTACCTTAAAGTGATGGCACAGGCAGCGGAAGAGTTGAGCTCAGACCTGGCCTGGTGAACATTGCCCAGTGGTAAGTTTGAGAAGGAAAAAGAGAATGACACGTTTTTGTCCTACCCATTAGGCACTCATGCTCTGTCCGGCTGCCGCACCACTGAGCCTCTGACCATCAGAGGAGCCATACTCTGATCTGAGTAGCTGGAATCACTTCACCCCCGGGTCATTACGATATTCAATTATGGCTCTGTACTTAAGTGACACAGTAGGTACGGGAATTGAAAGCACAAGAACTCCTAACCTCTGATCCCAACTCTCCAACAGAATCCCTCGCTGGCTTTAGGCAAGGTACTTAACATCTCCGCCTCAGTTTTCCCATTTGCAGAAGGGGGCTAATAACACTCAGCTACCTACTCCACAGGGAAGTCCTGAGGATTCATTACTTAATGTAAAGCGGCTAGAAGATGAAAACCTGCATGTAAGTGCCAAGCATTATTACAGTTACCAAGTTTAGCTTCAGTTTTTTCAGACTTGCTTTCCTCTTTGAAATGAGAAAAAGTGTTCCTTTTAGTTGACCAAGCTTAGTGTTCTGCACTACATTTCCTATAGATGTGAGAAGGCGCCTTGGGAAAATGAAAGGAAAGGAGAAAAATGTGTCCCTTTGGATCCCAATCTTTCACATCCTCTCAGGAAATTGTTTTGAAAGTGTCCAACACTTGGTGCAATATGCTGTAGTCACAAGTCAGAAATTTTACTCTTTCAAGAATGTTTTACGAGCCCCAGGAATAAATCATCTCTAGCAGGGATGGTGAAGCATAATGTTAAGAGTCTGTGATTTTCCTCAGAGGTAAAGAAATTATTCTAAGCTTTTCCCAATTTGTTCATGAAACTTTAACAAGAAAATACCAGGAGCCATTTTGGCACATCGCTGGAATATGTACATCAAGAAAAGCCAAGGGGAGAGTTTCGATTGACCAAATTATTTCCTGCAGTCTCAACTTATTTAAATGTTTGAATTTAAGCAACAATTCTGGTATGGCAAACTGCTTCCATGGCAAGGCAGTCAACATAATGCTTGGTCAGCATCTTTAAATCTTTAAACAGACTGGCATAATTGTGTGATGGAAGGCAGGGGACTGGTCATCCTAACATGAGCTGCACTGAAACTACAATCTGCAATAAATGGACACAGCAAACAAAAGAACCAATTCAGTATTTTCAAATGCTGAGATTATTGGAAACAAAGGAAACAATTTTGTCACCCCAGGAAAAAAAAAGTCCTTTTATGATTGTTCTGAAAAAGCCCCCTGCCATGAACGGCTGCCACTCCTAAGAATTCAAAACATGCAGCTAATGCACATGGTTCTGCTTCCAGCTTCATTAATATGAGATTTTGGCACTGCAGGAGCACCTCCTGTGTGTACTGGATCTGTATCTGGCATAAGCACACCAGTATGTTTCTGTTGAATTAGTCAGAGCACATGATGTGGTGTTTGTGCCAGTTTTATGCTGACTGGAGGACAGACATTACCTGATTCAGTTCAGTGTCTACCAGAGTGTGTGAAACATATCTGAACCAGCATAGTAAGTTTGTGCTTGTCCAGTGCTTGGCTGCATATGGCTGTGATGTCCTGGTCCAGCACAGAATGCTTTTTAGCAGATTTTTATTTTTTAGATGAAACTATGATTTCAGACATACAGTGCAGTGTGCCTTGCTTATATTAGCTAAGATGTCCTGCTCCTTTGCTGTAAGGTGTTGTTTAGTGACCATATTACCATAACAGAGGTTATATAATTCCAGAGAAAAAGCTCTCTTTTGATGTTCACTCCCAGGCTTCAGGTTCCTTAGTGAATGCAGGAGTTGCCAGATGCCTCCTGAATGTAAAACACTTATGTTATCTTCAAGTCTCTTCAAAAAGTCACCAAGTTATTGTGAGCAAAGCATGTAAAGAAAAGGAGTATTAGATCAGAAGAGCAATCTACAATCTGCTTCTGATTTTCTCACGTCCCATTGAGTGGGGACTAGGACCAAGCCACCCGGCACTCTGAGTTACTCCAGTTTCAGCAAATATTGGTCAGATCCTGCAGGATCAGAGGCAGCTTTGAGACATGCTGGCAGGAGGATCCTGCTAGGATCCTCCCTTCCTCATCATCCCTCCCAAGCAGAACAGAGTAATTTACAGCAAAGTGGGTGGGGAGGGTTCAGAAATCTTTGAGCCCCTACAGCTTACCCAGGCGACACACAGGCCAGCCACATGTACACTAGGGATGTCAGCGTCCCAGCTATTTTCTAGAAACAATTCCCTCTGAAGGGAGCAGTCCTTCAGACAAAGCCTTATGACACATCCGGGTGATTTTTAGGCTTTTTTCCTTTTCTTCTAATTACTTAGTCATGGAACCCAGAATAATTAGCATAAGTGGTCAAAAGAGCCACAGAAACAAAATGCCTCATGGGACATTGCAATACAACGCTGAACTAGTAAAAAGAAACTTCATTAACCTAAGAACAGTGTGAGGTTCTTTGTTTCACCTTCTTTCTTCTGCATCTCTGTCTTATTATTCCTCCTTCCACCTCTGACTTTTTCTATTTTCTCCACATAATTCTCTCCTGTCTTTCTTTGCATTCCTTCTTCTAAAAACAAATTTCTTCTCTTGTTCATTATATCACGCCTTTTCTTTACACTATGGTTTTACCTACATCTCTCATTTTTTCTCTGATCATTCCCATTTATTCCTGGCCATTGTCAGCCTCAGTTTCTTTGGTCTGGCTCTTTAGGTCTCCACTGATCTTCACTTCACTTCTCCCTGCCTGATATTTTCTTTTATATTTGCATCCCTGAGGAAATGAAGTTCTTTCACCTTGAATCTTACACATTCCTATTCCCCATTCTTACAGTACTTCCCTTTCTTACACTGTGTGTTATTCTTATTCCCTCACACCCCACTGCCCTGCAAACTTTCTGTATCTTTACCCATTAGCTGCTTGGCAAAGCATCATTGACAAGCTGTGGATGTCACTACAGCCACAGGAGCCGCAGCCATGGGAGCGATGTTTACAGAAGCAAGACTGGGCTGAAAAGAAGCTCTGCTTTTGCACAGGCTAACCTATGGAGTTAGCCCATTAGTTTGGCTTATCAGAGGGTGGGTCAGCAGACAGGAAAATCCCAAGCTTATCTATTTGTCCTTTGCATAGCTATGCCTGTTTTGTCATTGTTGCTAATCCTTCCCCACTTTCCCAAAGAATGTTGTGGGTGCTGCACACATCAAGGGCTGCTGGTTGCCCCTTCTCTTGTCCCTCTTGGAAATGGGGAGGGTTACTGTGGCCAAAAACACGCAGCAGCAGAGCCAGATCCCCTCTTCCACTTATGTTGGTATGCAGCTTGGAATCGCGTCAGCTCTTTGGATGAGATGTTCTTTCTGTGGCTGGAAATTGCATCAGAAGTTCATCGCAGAGGACAGCTGAGCCACCAGGCAGCAGCCAGCAGTGCCTGTTAGGGTGCTTTTGCACTCTCTTTCTGAGCTTTACCCAGGTAGTTCCCTGCTGCACTGCCAGCTGATCCACAGGAAGGACAGCCACGAGCAACCTGGGTGCTAGAGCTGGTCACTGGCCATGTAGAAATAGTGCATAATGTGCTTGCAAGTTGCTGTGATGAATGCCCTGTGCTCACAGCCAGCCTCCACACTAAATTCTCTCTTCACAGTGAAAAAGTCTGGAAACTACCCGGACTAACTGTCCCACGGGTACCATCACTAAGTCAACAAAGTTGCAATATAAATGCATGTGTCCCATTGTTAGGAGTGGGAGAGGCAAAACTGACAGGGGTTTGTCAGGAACACCCACAAAGATCCCTAGACACAAAGCAACCAAGTTTAAAGATCCAAAAGCCAGTGTCTTGCAACAGCAGCAGCCAAGCGCAGTCAAGCAACAAACGAACATTTGCTTTTCTGCTTCATATCCTTCCCAGTTCTTTCCTTAAGAAACACGGAACATTAATAATTTTGGCCGCAGAGCCCGAGTTCACACAAACACATATGAAACCGGCAAACAATACCCCCATTAAACGCATCGAGAAGCTCAGAGACTGGAACAACTCACCTCCAAGAGCTTCACCCAAGTCCCACAGGAAGGCTACAGCAGAGCCAGAAATAGAGCCCAGACCTCCTGACTCCAAGCCCTGGGCCCTAACAAAAACACCAGCTTCCCTCCACCAACCCTCTCTTCATACACTACATTGACCAGACTGGAAAAGGCATTCAAAATAAATAAAACCTGCTTCTCACGCCAAGTTTTAAAAAACATTTTCTTGTCATGGCTGGTTGTTTTTCTCCTGCTAGACATTAGGCAGTCTCCACGAGTGAGACAGCTCTCCTTTCTTCTCCAGGAAACACAGTTGTCTCCCACATGTTGCACTCAATGTAGCTCAAAGAAATGTTTTAGGAAATTCCCCCTAATTCGGTGAAATTGTTAGCTTGGCAGTGGCATGCTGGAAACAGGACTGAAAGGTTGCCTTGGAGCTTTTTTTTCATTTTTCCTTTTTAAAATGTACAGGAGAGCTCAGGCTTCAGACGGGCTGCTGAGGAAGACAGAAACTCATGTTACATAGGAAGGATTTGGCAGGCCTGAACAGAGAAATTTCCAGAAGTGTTTGCGTGGCAAGAGCTCTGTGCCAATCCACATTTTTTAGCTATTCTGGCTGCACGCCCAGCCGAAAAGAAAGTCTTGTATCTCCACGCAGTTCACTGGCTTCCCTGAGGAGTTTCCATACTGCATGGCAACATTGGATAATCTCATTTGTGGGCCAGAAAAACTCCTGCTACTTACACTGTTACTAAATACCAGATGTGCTTAATAAAGAGTAAGTGGAGCCAAACCTAGGGTAATCACATAACCTATCATTAACATTTTCTAAAAACAAAAAAAAAGCCATTGGAACAGCAGATTACTGTTTTGCTTTGTTTGCTTTACGCCCTGTTACGGGAACCCCTGGGGTGCTGGGAAGGGAGCACGGCAGGAGCAGACAGCTCTGGCACGGCCGATGACATTGTTTACAATCACACCCCTGCACATCTGAAACATGTGTGAGAAAGTAAAGGCTAAGCAGATTTCGCTGTGCTGGCGAGGGAGAGGATGATTGCAACAGGAAGTCTACGCCACCAAGAAAGTGCTGGAGTCTCATGTTTCTTCATTCCGGGGAGGTGGCTGGGAAGGGGGAATGCAGCAAGGGCGGCGTGAGTTTGGTCTTTCACGATACATACATCCCCAGGGCCCTGGTGCACAGGAATACAGGAGTGGACCTTGTTCCTTGAAATTTAATGATGGCCCAAATCCTCCAAGCCCATTTAAAATACATTTTTGTGTGAGTCAGGGGGCCAGTCACCACACAAAATGTGTGTGCACATTTATTATGGATTTAAATGGATGTTGCACATGTGCATATCTGATGCTGAACAGACCCTTGAGGGAAATAGCTAAATTTCAGCGATGGTGAGTGAATTCTGCTGTGACAGGCTGTTAAGAGGAAGGAGACAGATGCACCACGGTATCTGGAGCCCTGTGTGCCCTGGGCAGTGGAGGTACAGAGAGCAGGGAGTTGCCCAGGTGTGAGACAGGAAAGCCCTCCACAAAAAGAGACATGAGTGAAAACTCTTGCTTCTCCCACAGCTGTCTCTGCAACTAACAGGGGAGAATGGATTTAAATGACTAGAAAAAGAGCATTTGGTGAAAACTCTTGCTTCTCCCAGCAAGACAGCTGTCTCTGCAACTAACAGGGGAGAATGGATTTAAATGACTAGAAAAAGAGCATTTTCTTTATTTCAGTGTCCACTAAATGGAAGAGAAGCCTGGCAAATGCATGCAGACCAGGTCCTTGCAAGGCCTCCCTTCAAAGGTCTGCTTGCTCGGGCTGTGTGGAAAGCAAGATAAGGGGATAGGAACAGGGACAAGCCCAGGCCTTGCTTGTTTTGTACTGGAACGGAAAGGCAGGGAGCGGGAGCAGTGACTCACTCTCATCACACAACAGCCCCGAGCAGTGCCACTGCTCTAGGCCCTCCAGGTAAACTCTGACCCAAGTCAGTAGGAGTTGCAACCATGCAAAGCTGGGATATCTGATGCCAGGAGCTGTGCCAAGGGCACGGGGTAAGGAGGTCACAGTAAGTATCAGCCTGCCACAGTCCAGGAGCAGGAGGGTGGCCACAGCCCAGTGCTCACATGGCTCCCAGTGTGACTGAGCCCCAGTGTTTTCCAAAGCCTGGATACAAGGACAGAAAAGCCAGCAGGACAGGGAAATACAGTAGGCTTGCTGCTGTGAGCCCACTGCTTGTGCCATCCCTGCTTGGCCCTGTTCACTGCAGCCCCTGTGCAAGGTGGTGCCCACACTCCACGTTTCCCCAGGAGCCCAGCAGCGCTGGTCCCAAAGGCTGTGCAGTGTGTCAGCAAGTAGCACGGCTGCCTGTGCTGCCCCTGGCCAAACAGATGGTACAGTCCTGCTTCCCAGCATTTCCCAGAGCCAGCTGCACAGTGGTAGTGATGGAGCATCTGGTTAGGCTTGGGCCAGGTTTTGCCTGATGTAGGTATTGCTTGGCTGGCCCTTAGCCAGAGGCTCAGGGCAGCAGATGACTCAGGGCACCAAAACAGCCATGTCCTCACCAGCTATTCTGTCTGCTCCACAGTCCTGGTCCTGGGCTTGCTGCTGCCACCACTCAGAGGTCAGGCTGAGGACAATGTGGTTAGCCTTCTGAGGGGGTGAAACTCCAGGACGTGGGTCCTGCCACACATCTCGTCCTTCCAGCTCCGCCCTTCCCCTTGTGTGATGGCCAGAGTGGTCCTGGCTGCTCAGCCTCCAGATGGAAAGACATGGTTTCACCTGTGCTACTACTGAGCAGCCCCAAAACATCCTGCAGTATTCCAATCTTGTTGCTGGCACCTTTCCTGTCTTTGTCACCATAATGTCTTGGGCCCTTCTGGAGCATTGAGGGAGCGGTGTGTTACTTGGCAGCCAGAACAGGAACAGGAGGCCTCCTTCACCCACAGAGTGGGTGAAGGCAGAGTGACCAGATTTCTCAAACGAAAAACCTTGGACAGAAGTGATGTAGCCAGCAGCTCACTCCCTCGGTCTGCCCACTCAAAGACAGAAGACTTCGTATCAGTGCAGCTGCTGGTCAGGGAAGCCTCACCCCACCAGCTGTGGGTGGTGCACAGGAGAGCCGGAGAAAATTAGACAGCTGCTGCCCAATTCTGTATCACTGTTTCCACTTGAAGGTTTAAGGATCTTTTAAAGTCAGGAAACAGCAGAGAGGAACAGCTAAACAGCTGTGTAAAGCCACTCCTTCCCCTCACTGCTGTCAGGGTCTCCCAGCCTTTGCCCACCCTGCCAAATGCCTCTAGCTAGCTGCTCCCGTCTTTGCCTCCCCCCAGGAGGCTGAGGGAATAGTCAGGAAACGCTCCTTGACTGCTAGGATCCAGGCACCTCCACACACCCCACCAGATCTGTCCCCTTCCTCGCTTCACTGCATAGGCCACTCCAATTTGTGGACAAACACACATGTTCTCCTACAGCTGCTTCCAGGAGTTCAGCAACTGCACTGCTCTTTGGAATTTGGTTTGATTGTTGGGTTTGTGAAGGGGTGCCCATCAGATGATCCTGGAAGTGAACACCTAACCCTGTTCCTATCTGGCAGCAGGAAGGCAAGGCTCCTGCCAAGCAGTCACAAGGCACGCCGCAAACAGCCTGCTTCACTGCCCCGCCAGGTAACAAAGTCCATCGCCAGTCGGAGACTTCAGTCTGCAAAGTGGAGCTCATGAGCTTTATAGCATTGGGATGCACGTGAGGTTTCCATCGTCTGCTGCAGCCAAGCAGAACTGGAGCAACACTTGGCAAGGCATTGCACAGGTCTGAACTGTGCGGCAGTCCTTGACCTGAAGAGCTATCTCAAGAGAAACAATAAAGACAATAAAAGGAACAAGGAAGAAGAGGGGACAGAAAAAGAATTTGCAAATATCACAGTAGTGGCATGATCAGTGTGAAAAGAGATGGGGTTTAAGGTCTTAATTAGGAAGGAGCTAATGAAGAGGTATGAGAAGGACAAGAGCAGGAAAGAGTAGAAGGCAGATGAAATGAGATTGAGAAGAAGGCAAAGGAGAAAGGGAAGGAAACTCTGACAGGTCCTATTACACCTTCTTCTGTTCACCAGCAGGCAAGATATAAGGAAAAGGACATGAAACACCACATGCAGTAAATATGCAGAGGGTGACTGCTTCATCCTTCATTTCTTACACTGGTAAGCCTGAGCTGACCCTGTCTTTCCCCATGTCACAGGGCTGCCGTGCCTGTTAAAACAACCTCTCCTAGCTCCCATCAATCAGAGACAAATTTGGACAAGTGAGCAACACAATGTCAGGGAGCAACCACAACGTAATGCACACAGAAAAGATCTGTTGGAGCTCTCCAACACATTGACAGGTTTTATCTTATCTGTTGCTAGGAGGGACAAAGAGCTGGAGGGACAGTGAAGGTCAATCAGGCACTTAGGAGAGCTCAGAACAAGGGAATAACTGATTACATTGAAGGACATCACATTTGCAATTAAGGCTGAGCTCCAAATGTGTGGGGGAAGTAAGCTGTTTCTTTTCCCTGGTTCAGTGTAAGGAAGACTCCCCAGCTACCAGAAACAACAACTGTGTGGAACTGTTGCTCCCCTTCCTACGTGCCCACCAGGTTCTGAATGAGGGAGAGTGAACAATAAGCCTGTGGGTATTTACAAGAAAAAGACTTAGTGCAGAGTGCTTCTGGGCACAGCTCTATTGCCAGTAAAAAGCATGATGAGAAGCATATTTCCTTTGATGAAGCCTCATTCAAGTGGTTTATGGGTAAAGGTGAATTTAATATATATCATATTTGTCTGATGGCAAACAGAGTGCACTTGTGAAATCCATCTGACTAGATATTCTGAGAAAATCTTCATTAAACATCTTTGAATCATTCCACTGTTGTCAGGGTTTCAGCTGGGAATTGTTCTGGATGCAAAAGAATGGCAGGTCACTAATGGCTTATTTCTTATTAAATGCTTTGTGTTTAGTAACTTAAAGTATATGCAGATACTTTTCTCATTTACAACTTCAAGTGAAGCAAAAGATTAGATGAAGATAAATAACCAAACCACCTTGCCTTTTGCTTGAGAAGTAAAGACACAGCTTATTGCTCTGTTAAAAAAACATGTGAAAATACGTGAGAAGCGCTTTTGACCCTTTGTAAGAGAATTGCTCTATCACTGATCCATGTTAGCAGGCCTTGAAATGCAACTGCTGTGGGCCAAAGAGAAAGGTATGTACCACAGAGCTTATGTCACAGAGAGAGACTCACTATGTCTGGCTTAACCACCCAACTCTCTTGCTGATGTGCTATCATTTTATCCATCTTTCTTGGTTTAGCACAGCAATTTCAGAGCATCAAAACAAATTGATTGCTTGTGGGTTTAGAGTTAGGTCCTCTGCTGGATGGTCCTTAAATCCTCTCATCAAAAATGGCAAGCATAAAATGCCCTTCCTGACGGCTTCAGCCTGAAAAGAGCAGTTTCATGCTCCAAGGAACTGCTGAAAACATACAAAGGCTGTATCTGCTGGACACCCTCTCTGCCACCTCTGCTCATGAGCAAAGCTTTGAGAGTTATCTCCCAGCTTTCACAAGAAGGGGAAAAAAGTAATCACAGCTTTCCTGATTTAGTCCCCCCACTCAGTGGACTTTCATCTGCATAGGGCCAGATGACAGTGTCCCTGCTAGCCCAGCCTGCTGTCAGTTCAGCCTTCTCTCACTTCATTTTCTTGGCTGCTAAATGATGCTGAAGTCACATTCAGAACATGAGTTGCAGTGAAACAGGGGACTAATACACTGAAATGAGAACCTCTATGGAAACACCTACCAAAATAACGAAAGGTGTGATGTAAAACTGGCTTTAGGTGTTTGAGTGCTGTGTCTGCATGTCACATTAACTGTGATGTTGGCCTACAGCTGGTGGTGGGAAACTTGAAAGTGAAAGATACACTAGATCAGGTCCAGACCCCCCAAGACCCTTCCCACACCTCCAGGTGCAGGTTAAAGCTCTTCATCCCTGTTTCATCCCAGGCAGTTCTTGTCTTTTCCCTTGCGCACGTGACTTTTAAGATGACCTGGAACAATCAGGCAGATGCCACAGCCATTGCTCTTGTCCTCCAGCTCTCTGTCTCAGCTGCACTTGCCACTCTCCACTCAAAGGAAGTGAGGTCTGATCACAGTGGTTATTTTGGGGGTAATGTGTTAAAAAAGCTGCCTCACCATTTTCACCTGGGGTTTCCCCTAGCCGCCTGCCTTACCTGCAGTTAGGACTGGTCTGACTGTGACTCCCTGGGAGATGGCTGTTACTGCCAGAGCGACAGCAGACACGAGTCCTCAGCTAATCATGTCCCTTCAGCATCCTGCTGGGATGCTCAGGAGCTTCATCTCATCAGTGGGGCTCCTCTTCCCTTCCCCACATTTCTGCCACGGTCTCTCAGCTATAACACTGCTACAAAAAATTTTGTCCAGGCACCATGAGATGAGCTCCTTGCAGCTTTCCAGAGTATTAACGGTGAGTGGCAATTCTGAGAGATTTGGTCCAGGTATAGGCATCTGTTCTCATCTGGCCACATGGCTATGGCTGTAGCCCAGACAGAGAACAAAGTATCTGACACCGAGCAAGCTGCTGGTGGTACAGCAAGGGACCACCCAAGTCCTCAGCTTTTTAATATGTGAGGATCATGACCTTGGGGGAAAGGAGGAGGTGATTTTCCAGTGTTACTGAGAGGAATGGAGGCAGACAGCTGTTGGGATCTCCCAATATCATACAAAAAAATGCATTACATGATCAGGAATAAATACACATTTACTAAATCCCAGACCCGTGGCAGCCATTGTACAGTTTTGTGCCCAGTATGAGCCATCAGGCTTCATTCAGCCTTTGGAAATGACAGCTAGCTATTTATAGATGCTGCCTACATTACTCCAAGGAGCAGCATCTTTCTATACTTTACAAACTCACTCCAAGTTTCCAAGTTTCCTTCAGTATCATGCCAACACAGGGTGAATTTCTGAAAGTAATCTTCCCTCCTTTTTCCCAGAACACAGAACATCTGGGACTACTGAGATATCATCTTGTGGCATTAGCTGACTTTTTTTTTTTTTAATGAGTTTCTGTGTAACAATTTCATGATGTTTTTCCTGGGAGGACAACTGTCTCATCTAAAACCTTGTCTCACATATTCCTTTATGGAGGACATTTTATGCTAAAGTTCTTGAAAGAATTCCCTTTTGTGCTCTGTCCCCACCTTTCTCCGTTAAATTCCTCTCAAATGTCTCTCTGATGCTTAACCTCCAGGTCGCCCTATTCAACAAACCAAAGCAAAATGCTGGTTTGAATAAGCTCAGGATACATTGATGTCATTTCTGAATATTAGCAGGCCACATGATACTACCAGCTTTATTTGATCCCATTTGCTGAGACAGCCTGAATTTCTCAGGGGCAGGTTTTTTTAATCCTGATTCATTATTGTTCAAACCCATCAAGTAAATGGCTGTGGAGCGGAAGTTTGAATGGGCTTGTTTAATAGGAAAAGTCATTCATCTGCAGCACAGCAGCTCTGCAGCAAGGCTGTCTTCCCTCTTCTGCTTCTTACTGCGTCTGCATCGGCAGCAGTGATGCTAAACCTTGGTAGGGGAACGCTGGGGAGAGCAAGTCTTTGACTTCACACTAACTGCTTCTGTTCACTGCAAGAAATCCTTTCCAAAGTAAACAGACTGATTGTTTCTATGGATCAGCCAGCTATTTTAAATTTATTTCTCATGTATGACTTGGTACTGCTGAGGACACTGCCCCACAGCAAGCTGTGCTCTTTATCTGAGGCCCCTAATTGTAACCTTGGAATCTGTTGATGCTACACTTGCAGATATCTACAGGTCTTATCACTGCTGCTATGGAAAGCCAAAATAGGCTGTGGAACCATGGCACCTGCCAGCTTAGGAAAATCTAGCCCTAAGGTGTTGGGATGGGCAGGACCCTGTGAGCTAGGAGCTGCACTGATCTTCTTTACCCTCCTGAATTCTGCCGTGTCTGAATTAAGAATCAGACTCTGAAATGGCCTGAACTGGTGCATGGAAATTCAGTGGAGCACTGCCAGGTAATGGCAGATGAAGTTCTGGCATTCAAACCTATATTTTTATACATAAAACTTGCTATTTTTTCCCAGCCTTTGGCTTCGCAGCAATGCCAGGAAAGTGCCCTGGCTACGTTTCCCCTGTGAAAGCACAAATGTAAGGTTGTTGCTGGACACTTGCACTGGAGACGTGTTCAAGGCAGAAAACTGCTGGCATTGGTCACAGTGCCATTTCTGCACTGACCAATGCACATGGGACCCGGCCTGTCCCCTGCTCCCTGCCTGCTAAAACCCAACTGAAACTCATTACATACCAGGAATACCAGCATCCCCACAAAGCCTGTGCTGGGTGGAGGAGGAGGCTCTCCCTCTCTCCCTTTTTTCCTTTCCGCCCAGCTTGGCTAGTTCTTTGGCAGAGCCCCAGGTCTTGGAAGGGGGGAGGAGAGGGGGGCTTGGGAGGGCAGCAACTTCCCGAGCTTACCCATGGCCTCATTTTGATCTGCTGTACTGCCTGCTCATTTCCACTTCACAGATGCTGCTGAGCTCTGCCACGGAGAGACAAACCCCAGAAGGGGAAGGGAGCGTGGTGGGGAGGGAAGAGATGAAAGCAGAAAAGATCTGCATTTATTAAGCTGTTTTTCTTTCAGTGAAAAGAAGCATTTATCAGTGATTTCATATGTCATGTGAGATGTGGCTCCCTGCCAATTTCTAAGGATGCAAACAAGGCGCCTGACATCATGCACTAAATATAGAGCAGTTCTTGCTTTAGGTGAATAAATAATGCAGATGCAAAAGCCCAGGTTTTCAGTTACACATTCATTACCATCCGTCTGTCAGGTTCTCATCATCAGGAGAAAAACGTCCGACTCCAGCAAGGAGTGACAGGTGAAGAATGCAAAACAACTGCAGACAATAGGTGATTAAGCAGAATTTCCTTGTTCTCTGCTTTTTTTTTCCCTTACAGCTACATTTCATTTCAGCAGTAATCCATGGTGTGGCTTTTCTAGCACAGCTCTGCTGCCTCCCTCCCTTTCCCTTCAAGCCAAGCTGAAGTGACAAGCCTGGGTGGGGAGAGCCTGAACAATGAACACAGCCAAAATGTGGAAACTTCCCCAGGCACTTAGCAAGGAAAAAAAAAGCAGAAGAAAGAAAATGGGAAAAAAAAGCCTCTGATCAGACTGTTCAAGCAGTAAAGCAGCAGCATCCCCCAGTAAAGCAGTTTTCCATGCCCTGTCAGAGAGAGATTTTAATTATGGCTTTCCAATGCTAATCATTCTTGATTCCTCTATTGGTTGGGGTTTTTTTTAAGGCACCCATTTTAACAACCACATAAGCAAACCTGTAACTGGTTCCATGGCATATTATTTTAGCTCCCAGAAAGCCCTCCAGGAATGAATGCAATTGGTAATAAAGCTGAATCGATAACTTTCTCCCTTCTCCTCCTTCAGATCAAAGGCCCTGAGCAAGAGGAAGCATCCCTAGCCCATCCTTTCTGGGGGAGAACAGAGACAGGAGAGTGGGAAACAAGAAGACAATGCGCCATCAAAGCTGCCGCAAGGTGTTGGATCAATGACAACATCTGCATGAGGGTCTGGGCTACAAAAGAAGCTGTTACCATGGAAACAGGAGTAAAAGCATCAGGTGGGAAGAAGCAGGCGATGATGAAAGGTGAGAAAGAGGGAGAGAGTATTTTTAGCTCCCTTAGGAGGAATGCTATACAATGACATCACCCTATCTCATTATTTGCACCCGTGCTGTACAACACATTGTGGCACCTGCCCCAGACTGCTAAATGGGAAAATGTTATTATGGATGTGCATTATAAATACTGCAGTGAAACTTGAGCTTGGGAGTTATTAGACATCACTATTCTGTAATAAAGGAGAGCATTTAATACATTGTGCTGTAGAGATTCACTGTACGGTGTAAGACGCATCGCGTCTAGAATTTTAATATTCTCAGAAAGTAATTATGACTCATCCTTTTATTGTTATTAAGAAGCAGAGTGAAAATAATTTTACACATTTGATATCCCACACATCAACAAGCCTTTTACACTGGAGAAACATGGCCTAATTTTCCAGAGCTCTGCATGCCAACATGCTCTGAGTGAATGTGGTAGTAGTCATAGGTGCTCAGCACTGCCAAAAATCCAGCCATCTGTGTCACATGTGAATGAAGCCTCATTAATCTCAAAAATACAAAGTGTGTGTTTCACTGCCTGTGTTCAGCTCCTTTGGAAGGGCCAGACCCCTTTTGCAGTTAAGAACCAGTAGATACTCATAACATCTGCTGAAGCCCTAATTCCAGGCAGAGAAAAAATTCTGGCTTTCAGACATCTTTCCTGGATGCCAAACAGAGGGGAAAACCTCCAGCCTGGGGAGCTGAAACAATCTGGGGCTCATCTGCCTTGTGCCAAGAGGTGGGTGCCCACAGCTCACCACACCAGAGAGGCTGGAATCAGTGTTCCTGTCACGCTGCTCACAGTGAAGTCGGAAGGATAAACCCTGAGGAATGCGTGTTCCTTGTGACTGCAGAACTCTGAGCCCCCGAGCTCCCAGCCTGGAATAACTATCGATAAACGCCGCGCTCAGCCAGAGCGTGTCAGGGGCACTGGGGCCTGTCACTGGAGACAGGCAGGGACTGAAATTCCCAACCCGTGCTGATAGCCACCAGCGCTGCCAAAGCGGCGGCGGGTGAGTGACAGGGCTTGCCCTGGCTTTTGCCCTGTGCGCAGCGGGGCACGTGGGCACCCGGCCATTTGTTTTCGCACTTAGGCCGGATCCTGCGTCAGCAGGCCGGAGCGCGAGCGGGTGACCGGGGCGGCGCCAGGCACCGGTGCCAAGGGTGTAGGGCAGGCGGTGGAGCGTGGCCTGGCTGCAAGGAGCCGGCCAGGCTGATGTCATGCTGTAGCCCTCCTCCTTGGTAAGCTAAATATACCCGCCCTGCGCCCCACCGCCTGCCTGGAGCACGGGCGGGCTGGGGGCAGCAGCGAGAGGCCGGGGGCACAGCTGAAGGCCTGGCCTCCCCTGCCCTGCCATAAAAGGTGCACAACCCAGCCAGCGGGGGAAACAGCAAGAAATAGCACAGCGACCATGGTGGGTGACAGGAAACACGAGCAAGCCAGGGAGTTACCACCTAGCGGCAGGCAGAGGGGGCCTACAAGCAAGGACAACTCTTAGCAAAACCTGATTTTCTTTTTTTGTTTTTTTTTGTTTTTTTTCCACCACGCAATCATGGTGTGCACCCTTCTCTCTGTTTGAGCTATCTTTCCTACCAGAAGATCTGACTCTTTAAATATATAATAAATAGTGAAATGTACAGAACATATGAATATGTACAGAACATGTTCTGATCCACCTTTAGGGGGAGAAGACAAAGATTATCCAACACAGCACAGCTCAGGCTGCTGAAGGTCCCATAGGGCACATCTACAAAGAAAGGTAAAAAAGGTGAGTGAATTTAGCTGAACCTGAAATTACAACACCTGAAAACATTGTTTTTCCTAGTCTAAATGCAGCCTCCTTACTCCAGCATCCTTGAGTGGATTGTACCTAATCCTCATGATGATTAACCAGACTATGCCTGAAACAGCAGCCTTTCTTTATTATATCACTGGCTAACTTGAACTATTCTGGACATCAGCTTCACTCAGCTTAACCTCACCCCCATTTCCTAGTTAAGCTAATGCCCAGCACAATGCTGAATTGCTTCTGGTTTCTTCCTGTCACCTCTTTTTTGGCATTTCTCATTTTATTTTTGAGGAAGGAGGTTACTGTTCTACATCTTACAGTATTAGTGCTGGATGTAGATGAAATAATATTTCATGTGACTTATCATACAATTTGTCTTATATATTAGCTTTGGCATTGCCAGCATTGTAGTCATGCCAGTAGAGAAACTTTGATCTGAGGTGTAAAACTCAGCCAGGCTTTATATAGGGTTGTAGAAAATAATTTCAAATATGAAAAATTTGACCTGTGCTTTTGGGGATACAAATGCTGTTGATACGCTAAATATCACATTTTATAGGAGGTATGACTTCTCTGCTAAAATCAAGTACCATTTTAGGACAACATTAAGAGTCACTCTGGGCACGTGTGGAATTCACCAGACACATTTTGGGCACTGCCCCAATCTGAATCACAGCAGTTGTGGACATGTATGGCTCAAGAGACCATCCAGCTCCTCTTTCCCTCCCCTTCCCTCTCTTTTTAGCTGATATTCCTGACTGATGTGTGTTTAACCTTTTGAAAATATCTTTGGTGACAGGAACAGCCCTCAGCCAGGGCTCACCTCACTAGCTGGTTACACCATGTTTTTTCTCTAGCTGTAACCCAGCTCACTCTGACAGAAAGAGCTCAACTTCTCTGCCTACCTGAAAACTATTTGGTCTAATGGCAATCCTTAGAATGCCATTAGACCAAATATCTGCCCTCATCCTCCAGTCATCCACCCTGAACAAACCAGTTCTTTCAATCTCTCTTTGTAAGCCAGGTCTTCCAGGCTACCACTGCGCCCCTCTCTGTTCCACGCTCACCTGCATCATCCCTGGACCAGCAGGATGCTGTTCTCTGCCTGGCTCTGTCTTGATGAGGGAAAAATGGTGATTTGCCCAAACCCACATCTGGCATGGCCTCTGGCACCTCCCACTTGGCCCCTTCCCCATTCCATACCTCTGTCTTCTGCCTTGCCATCTACCCAGACCCACCCTTCTCTGCTTGCTGCCAGCCTGGTACTTCTCCACAGCATCATTCTGTGTTTGAGCCCTCCTTCTAAGTGTGTGCTGAGCACTCCCCTGTATTGAATTTCGGTTTATTGATCTCAGACAGTTTCTCCCATTTGCCAAGACCACTTTGACTTCCAGCCCTACAAAGTGCTTGCAAATTGTGCTTCCCCGCCTGGAGGAACTCACAGATTTTACAGTGTACTTTCTATTCCATTACACTCCTCATTAACAATATAAATAATAGCAGCACTATCCAGCACTGCTTGCTTGCTGCTCTCCCTTCCCTTCAACCTCTCTAGGTACCAGGGCAGTGAGCACTCTTGCCCAAGAGACAGAAAAGACATGGTCTTGCCTCCTGGGTGGCACCTGGGTAAGAGCAGTGCCCTGAAAACAGGAGGTAATGCACATTGTCCCATGCTCAGCCCCTTGTTGGTACCAGCACCAGCACTAGGGCCTCTTGCTGCCATCCTCAGCCAAAAAGCTGCTCCCATGTGCAATGGGCACCCATGGGAGTGTTGAACCACAAGCTTGCAGCTAGAAGACAAGAGGGGATTGGTTTGGCTCAGCAGGACTGATGAAGGTCAGACTACTAGAAATGTTTACTGAGTGAGTTTGTGCAGCTTCAGCTCAGCTCGTGCTTGCCAGGGACCCAGCTGAACAATTAAACAAAATATCAGTTCAGTCGCAGGTTGCAGCACACTCATAGCCCTGCCTCCAATGAATAAAATAAATCATTCACACTGATTCTCTAATCAACCCAATCCTCAGAGGTGTAAATTACGCTGGCAGGTGTATAATCAGTGAAGTTTCCAAATTAACCTAAAAAACCCCAAAGAACCCTCTGAGTCTCTCAGCATTGGCTGAGCTGAGAAAAAGCTGTCTAAAACAAGTGCAACACAAAACTGGGTGGCAACAACTGTGCCTTGCAAAACCTGATAGTAAAACAACCATCCTGGAATCTAGAGCTTTGGTTCAAAAGGATGATGCTCCAACCTGGGCTATCCTTTCATCGCTGACCCTGCCCAGATGCTCAGGGCATGCCTTGTTTGCATGGAAATCCCATCAGGATCCTACACCTCTGCAGGAGCATCTTAGGAAAGGTCCTAATCCTTTCAGCCAGCAGCCCTGTAGGCAGGAAATACACCACAGCACATGACTGGGAATAAACACAGAGTGCAGAGGTATGGCCATCAGTTGTGTCACTCTCTCAGTCGGGCTGTTGGCTGGAAGGGGACATCAGCTTGACAGTCCCAGCTTGATTTTGTCTTCTCACTGCTTCTGTGGTGGGGAACGCCACTGTTCCTTGAAGAAGTGAAGGTGGCTGCTGTGTGACAGCACCCAGCAGACAGCCAATGTTGTTCACCCAAGTCTGTAAAGGAATTTGGAACCTCTTTGTTTATTCTCTATAGGATGTGGGTTGAAATAATTTACTGGTTTGGACAGAGTAATGAAAAAGAGATGCCAGGATTCTAAATGCAGCATTTGGAGCTGTTAGAGGAAAGCAATGAAACAAAGCAGCAAAACCTGAGTTAAAAGCATATTTCCTGCTCAACCTGGGGGGACAAAGAGTGTTTGGATGGGCCCCAGCCTACTGCTTTATGTAGCCACAGTTTTATTGTGTAAAATAAAAATAAAATGGATTCCAGCAAATAATGGTAAATATTTGATGATATAATTATGTCTTATTAATGCAATGTTCTTTCTTTTGCAAATTAAATTTTCACAAGAATTCATCACCCATTTAATTTTTATTATTTAGGCCGTGAGTATGTCACAGATGTTTGTTATGTACTTTCATAACCATTTGATTAATATTAAATGTTTAAAATAAAAACTCCATTTATATTTTAGTTATAATGGCCCTATGAAAATATTACAAATACAAGTTGGTATTTATGGCCCACATTAGCTCTTAGTACTACTTTTGATATTTTTATTGCTGGGCAGGACATGCACAGTTCATTACATAAGAAAAATAGTTTAATTTTCAGGAGCTTTGTAATGATCTGTAAACTGAAGAATTTTCCTTGCCATGCCCTCAGTTCTCCTGATAGCACCTCTTTTATCCTGAAGAAGGCAGACCAGAGGAAGGCACAAATCTACCCTATTTATATGTATGGCTGTAAGAGAGGATCTCTTAAAAGGCATGAATGCTGGAGACACAAGGTTTGAAAATCCTCAAATACACAGCTCCTCTTCATGCAAATGTACAGCTATGGACTAGGACTGGGCAGGAATTGGGGGGAGCATTAACTATCAGGAGCATTAGCCATCCTGAGTTTGCAAGGCACCTGTCGTACCTGTTGGATGTGGCAATAAATGGAACCCTCTCTGTCTGGCAGTTACCACACACACAAGAAAGCTCCTTCTGGCCACTTAAAGAGCGTGGCTGCTGTGGATTTCAGTCTCCAAAAATGCCCAGGAGCAGGCTCCCCTGCAGCACCACAAGCAGCATTAGGTTTTCTACTCTGGTAGGGAATTTCAGGTGCATCAGCTTTTTTCAGAAGAATTAAAAGCAGCAGTCATCAGCCTCTCTATTTAGGATTTTAGACCTAAACCTATGAAGTCCTTACTTTCCTTCAGCTACACCAGGTTGGCGCTCTGTCAGCTTTGACAACATCCTTAGGGATTTAAAGTGTCACTGTATCTCCTGCCAACCACAGGCTCCTCCTACAGAGCATCTTCCCAGCTCCATTTATGTTGGATTTCACCTACATGGTCATCTTCATCTGTTACCTGATGGAAGAAAATTAGATCCCAGGATTTGCTAAGCATCCTAATGCCAGCAGGGAACATAGAGCTGCAGATAACAGCATCCGTGACCACCACCACTTCCACTGGAAAATGACAGGATGACCAGGCACAACTTAATTTTCTTTCGCTTACATCCAGCTGCACTGGGCTTTTATGAGGCCTGGTGGACTTCTGCCACTCACCTCATGCTCATTTATAGTGGTGCACGGTGAATGTAAAGTCTCTCCTGTCTGTCCTGATCCTTTCCTATATGCGTTTCCTTGCCACACCTGACTAGCCGAGGCAAGTACAAAAAAGACAAGGAGGACCTGGAGAAGATCCAGCAGCAGACCAAAGATAATGAGTGGTCTGGAGTACCTCTTTTGAGGTGAGACTGTGGGAGCTGGGCCTGTTTAGTCTGGAGTAGAGAAGGCTGAGAGGGGACCTCATTAATGCATATAAATAGCTCACAGGTGGGTATCAAAAGGAAGGTGCCAAACTCTTTTCAGTAATGCCCAAGGAGCAATGGCCATGAACTGAAACACAAGAAGTTCCGCCTCAACATGCAGGAGAACTTCTTTAAGTAGAGGGTGGCAGAGCACTGGGAACAGGCTGCCCAGGGAGATCGGGGAGTCTCCTTGTCTGGAGGCATTCAAAACCCACCTGGATGCATTCTTGTGTGACCTGCTTAAGGTGACACTACCATGACAGGAGTGCTGGACTAGATGATGGACCAGAGGTCCCTTCCAACCCAAACAATTCTGTGATTCTGTGAAGTTGCTGCAATGGTGGGTCTATATCAGCAGCAGTATGTGCCTCACCTGGGTGAAACCAACTAATGGTGCCTAGCTTTAGAAAGTTAAACAGTCCCTCTAAATATTCTCTGCTCCTCTGTTTCTGAAAGGCTGCCAGACAGCCATCCTGCTTCTGAGGTGAGTAGTGCCCCCTGCCATTTGCCGTTTGCTAGGCAGAGTGAGCAGACACAGCTACCAACAAAAGGTGTGAATTCTCCTCAGAGACCGCTGAAGTGACATTTCAAACAAGCACAGAAAATGCTCCTGAAGGTATAGTGGTTTAAGGACCAGAGGTAAAAGCAGTTGTCTGCTCCTGCACCACCAGCATGTGCTCTCCAGAGCTCATCCTGGTTCTCATTTTAGTTCCCCAGTTTCTGGGTGTGTATCAGGCATGGCTTTTCACTGAACTGAAACCTCTCATTTCAGGTGATGTTTAGCAAAACATTTTCTTCCTGAGGCTGGTTTGGTAGTTTTGGGCAGTGAGAGGCAGAGTGTGCAGAGGCCTTCATGTGTTGTTTCCACCCCTTCCCTCTCTCAGCCACACACCCATGCTGTCTGCCTCCACATGTGAAGATCACTGGAGGAACACAAGCTGTGTGTGGTCGTGACCTTGTCATTGCAGCCCACTGTGGGCTGCTGGGTCTGAGGAAGTGTCTCAGGAATTCAGACCTGAGTTTGCTGAGCCAGAACCCCATTGCTAAGTGCTGTTGAAACCCCTTCTGGGAGCAGGGACCTTCTCTTACTGCCAGAATAGGATGTGCTTTGCTTTCTTCCAAAACTGCCATCTCAAAAAGCAGGAAGGAAGCAGTGCCCAGCAGTATCCAGGGTGGGGCTGGTGCCTGCAACCTGGCTAGCTGCACCTGGAAAGAGGTTTGTGTCCCCTCACCCCCCGACCACTCTCCACTCACTGGTTTCCATTTAGTGCAAAGCACTCCATGTTTCTCAGCCACCATCATAAAACAAGTTAGAGGATGTCAAAGTGGGAGACTTGATTGATTTAGTTTGTAGGTAACAGCTGCTGCCATGGAAAACAGAAGGCCCTTTAGCCCCTGGGTCCCATTGTGCATCTCTGCTAAACTGAAGGGAAGCCTTCCTCCCTTCACAAACTGTGCTTCCCTTCAGCTGTTGGGTTTTAGAATCTTTGGAAAGAAACACAGCTCTGGTATGAAAACCATCAGCAAGAGCCTGGGACAACAACAAAACTACACTGAGTTAAAAATACTCAGTCCTTTGAATGAACTGAAAACATTTTTTCTTATATACTAGGAGCAAAGATGCAGCTGCATTATCAGCTTCAGTGAGGGCTAGACAGTGCACAGGCACAACATACAAAGACAAGAGCAGGGGGAATGAAGGCCATTGAGTCTCTTTGCCCTATATAATTCCCAAAGTGCAGAGCCCGGCTGTTTCCGGAGGTGCTGCCATGCTGGGCTCTGCAGCAGCCAGGGCCATTGGCCTGACTCCTGTGAGCTTTGTTTGTTTCTGGAAACTGAAATGCCTCAGCTTCCAAATCATGACAGGAGATGATGCTTTACTTAGGGTTGAAATGTGAGCCAAAATCTATTCCTGGCAATGACTTGAAGGTCATGCACCAGTAAAGAGTTCCTACCCCAATGGTATGTGCTATTAGACAGATGCGGCTGTTGCTCTTTCTCTGACAGTGACAGATTTTAGGCCACCCTTTCATGGGTGTGTTTGTTTTCTCCTCCAGTCTGCATTGCTCTCCCAATCTGTGCCCCCAACTCAAGTTTCACTGGCTTGTGCCCTCCCCAAAGGGATGTGATTAAGCACAGCTAGTGCAGAACTTTACAGTAACAGCAAATTCCTTTGTGCCTGCAGAGTTCACCAGCAATGAGATGGCAATGTGACTTTGCAAGCATGCCTTGCATAGCTTCTCATCTTCATATCCCCTGAGGTGAGCAATGCAGTTCACACACAGCCCTTGCACCTGTCACAGGAGCTGGGGACAGCCTAGGGGACTCAGAAGTGGAAGCCAGTCAGCAGAACCATGAGAAGTGTCCATGGAGACATGTCCTATCACTGTCCTTTCCCAGCTGGTGGGATGCAGCACTGCACACTAACCTCTGAGGTGGCTGTGAGGAGCACAGCTCTGGTTTGCAGCACTGAGGATATGGCTCCCTTTCTTGAGAACATAACAGATATCCTTTACAGGGCTTGGTTTTCACACTGCACAGGAGTTCAGGCTCCCACAATAGAGAGGTAGTTTATTACCAAATCCCATTCCTCCTCACTCTTCTCTGGAATAACACACCCATCATACAGAACAGAGAGGCATAAAGCTCCTGAAAGGGCTGCACTGATACCCCCAGCCACCCACCCCACACCACTCTGGTGCTTCTGCATCTCAAGAAGATTTTTTTTGAAGGCAGCGCTCTGTGGGTGTTTGGCATATAAGGATACATCAGGAAGAAACTAAGAAAGCTGAGTATTATGAATGGTAGCCACAGGATGGGCAAGTCAATCAGGGATAAATTGGGAGTAAGGAAAGAGGAGCCTGGTGTACTACTTATCCCTATGGTCAAAGCTGGATTAGAGCAAACAGTTGCTTGTATTTATAAACTTCCCAACACCCTGCTGTGCCTGAAGAAGAGGAGAGAGGAAGGATCACAAGACCCTCACTGGCTGGGGCTTGGGAAAGGAAGTCTCTGAAATATGAATGCTGGACATTCTCTTCCCCTCCCCCCAGGGTGAAGATTTTCCACAGTGTCACTCCTGCTGTCACTCACAGTGGGAGCACCCTGGTGATCTGATCCCTACTCTCCAACCCTCAGGAGAGCATTTATTGTGCCCAGAGACCCAACCTGAAGGGAAGC
This sequence comes from Passer montanus, assembly GCF_014805655.1. NCBI lineage: Eukaryota > Metazoa > Chordata > Aves > Passeriformes > Passeridae > Passer > Passer montanus. The sequence goes on from NW_024366591.1 coordinate 9,305,304, forward strand.
AGGGAGAAACCTACTCCTCTGGTCCCTGCCCCTCACCCCCTGCTACCTCCAAGGGCTGGTGGAGCTAATTAATTTACCATTAGTACAGTGCTTTTCAGTGTGGGTCTGTGTTTATGTTTACTTTCAGGAGCTAGAGATGGTACAGATGGCTAATTTGTTTGTTCGGTATTGTTCTTTCTAGCTGCCTAGAGCTGTTTTTGTACTTCTGTATTTGTCATGGTTACTGCATACTCAAAATCTCAAGTGCCTCTTTTCCTGTGTGATGGAAAGCTTACTGAGTATCAGCTGAAAAGTCATGACTGTTTAGAAGGATTCTCTCTTTTGTCCCTTTGTTCGGCACTACCCCCCAATATCTTTGTTTAGGTGGGATGTTCTGGAAGGCAGAGAGCCAGCTACAGACCAAAGGTTTCCCAGAACATCCAGAAAACATGGACAATGGGCTTTTCCCTGGCTCTGAGAGCCTCCAAAGTGGGTCACCTTCCGTGCCTGTTAGCAAGGAACATGAGCAGGGACAACTAGTGCTGCTGGCAAGAGAAATGGCGGTGGTGGGGAGGGAGGCAGCTGCATTTGATCACACAGTGTTGCTGCCCAGTTGCTGCTGGTGGGAAGAACAAGCCTGCTGATTAGCATTCCCAAGAATACAATTAGGAGACAAGGCTATTTTCAGCAGCGTCCCCTCTCAAGGCTTGTAAAGACACAAGCGCAAAGAAGCCTGGAGTAGGCGCTTCCTCCACCGCAGGCACTGGATGGCTTATATTAGCACAATGCTCCAAATCCCCTGTAAGTCCTCCCAGAAAGGGAGAGTAAATATAGTTTGTCAAACAGTTATCTTTAGCACACTGTCTCGTCTGCCAGCATGGATCTTTCTGCATGACCTCTTGCTAAGTCAGGGCAATTTCTTCTCGTTCACTTACTCCTGCCTGCAATGCCATTCCTGGAGGGGAACCAGGGCTCCCTAGGGCTGGGGGGAGGCTGTTTCCACCCCCCTTGCTGACCAGCCTCTGTATGGACATAGCTGGGTTATTGACCTCTAAACCCAGTTTTTCCCACCTGCTTTAAAGGGGAAAAAAAAAAAAGGGATGGAAGATCAGACAAAAGGAGGGTGAAGGGAAAGCAAGCTGGCTCTGCTGGGGATCCCCTCTGAACTCCAGCAGGCAAGGGACATGATGAGTCCACACCTCTACAACAGATTCTCTGTGATGATGGGCTGGTGATGGAAGAAGAAACACAGGGAGGTTTTGCAGGCTCTGAAACCAGCCCTACCTGACACTGCTGCTTAGGCAGCAGTCTCTCCCTGCTTGGCCTCACTTTGGCAGCACTTCTCTTGTGCCACTGCTCATGCACACACACACACAGTTCTCCACTGGGCCAGACTGCCTCTGACGTGCCAACTGCACCAGCAGCAGCGTAAACACAACGAGGATGGTGGGCAAGTCCCACCTTTGGAGGTTTGCTCAGCCTGGGACGATTGTAGCTGGCTCATGGGCCATGAGTGGGGTTCTGGCAAGGCTGGCACATCACAAGGCAGCAGCCCTTCTGAGCTGAAAAGGGGGTATGTGGGAAACGGAGCCCCACACACTAGTAGACACTTTGCCTGAAAGACAAAGAGCATCCTTTTTTGTAGCAAAGAAAAAAGAGTGAAGGATCAGAGCTGACTGCAGCTCTGGCCACCCACCAGCTGCTCCATAAACTGGGCACTGCAGCAGGCGGAACACCCTGCCTCTGGGCTTGTAGTCCCTGCTCCACTACAAGGCAGCCCCCTCACAGCAAGCAGCTATCTGGAAAACTTGATAGCATCCAGCAGCCAAAAAAGCTGATCCAGGACAGGTCAAGGCTATACCAGCAAGTCAGGCAGTTTGTCTTCCCTAAGGAAGCTGGAGCAGGGAGAAGACGGGCCTCCACAGCATGCTGTGTCCATAGGACCACTGGGTGTCACAGCACATCTCCTGTGCCCATTGTAGTGGGCCGTGATGTGCCTCTGCACAAAATTCCATATGTCTGAGCCACTAATTTTCAAACAAATAATTTCCTTTTTATTAGTCTCGGTGGAGTCTCATCACTTCAGGATACTGCCACAGGCAAATGGTGTAACACAAAGCTCAGACACTCTGCTGTAATGAAAAGGAGGAGATTAGAGAGTTAATGGCCCCAGCTGCTGCTATAAGCTTTACTCTCCAGGCTGCACTCAGTTGGAGAGGCATCATATTGCAGCTCCTTCCCCTGTGCCACTCTCTACATGGTTGGGGAACTATCCAGAACAAGAATAACATCGTTTTGTTGCTGTCTGCCAGACGGAGAAAGCGAACCGTGCTATTTCATCAGGAGGCCCCTGCCTCCTTCTGCACTGCTGAACAGAGCTCTTCCTAACTCACCAAGGCCAGGTCCCCGTCTCTGCTGTGCTGCTGTGCATGTACAGCCACTTCAGCTTGAGGGAAAGGAGGCCAGTGTGGGGTCTGGTGAGCTGCTGCTTATCCCACAGGTGATAGGGACCAGCTGTCCCATGGAGTGGCTATGTTTAATAGTGCTCTGGGGATAGAGAGTGAACCCAGATCTGGCTGAGCACCAGGAAAGGGAGAGGAGATATCACCAGCATCCAACTGCCTCCTGCAGGGGATCACATCCAACAAACCTCCCTCTCCTGACAATAACCAAGGGTAGCTCCATTAAACATGTATCTGCAAGAAACCTGCATGCTGGGGTGCCCTGGGTGACTACAGCCAAAGGAAAGTCAGACAGCCGCATGTCAGGCATGTGGCACACAGCTGCATGTATCGTGTGGCCAAGCCAGTGCAGGGGCACCACAACCACCTCCTACAACACAGGTTGCATGACAGGCTACCATCCACGTGCTCTTTCCTCTCAGCTCCATCTTTTCCTCCATTAACTTTGGGTAAGGGAGGAAGGAAGTACTGGCAGGAGCCTGTGCTCTCCAGGGTCCAGGGATGCCCCTCATATCTCTGCATGCAGGACATTTCTCAGCCCTCCTCTCTCTGAAAAGGTCTTTTCCATGCACCTCTTGGTTCCTCTTGATGGAGGTGTCACCCCTTTGCAATTCTCTCTCCCCTGCCCAGTGCATGCCAAAATGCGCTGTCTTGGCCCTGCACAGCGGAAGTGTCACCCCCTTGCAATTCTCCCCTGCCCAGTGCATGCCAAAATGCGCTGTCTTGGCCCTGCACGGCCCTTTGGTGCTTCCCTACCTCCCCCAGTAGGAAAATTATATTAACACCAGCCACAGGACTCCTTCATCCAGCACAGCTCCACTCCAGCCAGCTAAGACATGGTCAGCCTATTTCCCCATGGTTTCCTTGATGCCGGTGCTCACATTCAACACAGACATGCCAGCAGACAGAAAACCTCTTGGAGAGCATATCCAGTGATTCAAATGAAGCTCACTGCTCCAACTCACTTCTCCAGCTTATTCTTTCCTTAACTTTGAAGCAATTCCTGAGTCTATTGTAACTTCCATGTGCCTGACTCAGCTATGCTTGCCCCAGTTCCTGCCTTCACCAGCTGTCCAGTGGGCTTGAGGATAACAGAGGAGTCCAGCTGCCCCCACCCCTGATCCTGACATTGTTTGCATCCAAGAACTCACAAATTTCCCATTAAGACACTGCTAAGGAGACAGCAACAGTAATAAATGGCTTCAAGAAATTCTCCCTTCCTTTCCTATTTATTATAAACCAGTGACATGCCAGCAAATTAGCAAAGTCTTAAAATACTTGTGAGATTCTGCTTGGAAACATGATGTTTTTCTCTTGTTATTCATCAATAAGGATGGTATTTCCCAGGTAAATTAACTTGAAAAACATTTCTAAAGTTTGTTTAAGTGTGAATTTTTCAACAACATTTCCTGCTTGTTTTTCAAAAGGCAAATTAAACTTGCAGTGACAACAAAATCACTTTTGCTTTTACTTGAAGGAAAACACATGCTGTGGAGCAAAGGCAGACCAGTGGGTCAAGTCCTTCACTCCTTCAATTCTGCACTTCCTTCTGAATATTCTGAAAAGTAGCCAGGACATGCCCAGCATGGAGACAAAAGCCCTGCAATGCTGGGAACAGGACCCAGCATTTTATTTGGCCAACCACTGGCCACCACCTGCCCCTTTCCTTCCCAGTTTTTCTGAAGACATGGTTGTGAAAAAGTTGAGGATGGAGCAATTTTGCTCTTCTCAGGTCCAGATTGCTCTTCTGCCTTATCTGAACATACAAAATACCCTGAAAGAACCAACATTTCTTCTGAATTATTTATAGTTTATGGAAATTATAATAACATAGAAATCTGCAATGATTTAATTAATTATGGATAAGTAACAAGGTAATGCTAGCAATACATTTAACTGAAAAACCTATTTATAACAAAATTATTTCTTATAAATAATTAAAGCAAAACTGTCTGTGTCGTAACTCATAATTTACATTTAAATCTTGATTCTTCTCTCATTTCTGGTGAAAGTTTACTCATTGGAATGCTCCCATGGAGCTGATGAAGTCAATGACAGAGCTGTTGGCAGGATGGAATCCAGTTTAGAATAAGAAGAACAGATTCCGAAAGAAAAATGCCACTTTTTCTGTTTTGTTTTTTAAGCTAAGGGTCAGCAATTCAGTCCCTAGGAGATGAGCTTTGCTTTTTCCTTGGTGAGGAAATTCACCTTAATTTGCCTTTCTTAACCACATTTTAAAAGCAAATGAAGCCCAGATGACACTGTTTCACAAGTAATGCTTACCTTTTCCTTAAACCACTCTTGCCCAGCAGCAATTTGGACCCTGACTGATACACTTGTGGATACCATGGCAAAGCCCAAAACTTGGTTACTGAGCAGTGATGGGAGAAAGGGCAACTGGAGGAGCATGCCATGTATCTAAACAAGAGGGATCAAATTCAGGCTGCCTTCACCAACCTCTCCCTGGTGAGCATTTCAGCGAACTTGAGGATTGCAAGAGGTTCCCATTCCATTTTGTCCCTTCTCAAAAAGGTGACAGTAAAGAAACATCCTTTCTATTTACTGTGAGTCCAGTGAAACACTCCAAGTATCTTGGGATCTCTCAAGAGGCAAGGGTTGAGCCTCAAGGAGTGCAGGATTTCAGTCCAGGCCCTGTTGTCAGCTTTCCTTGATGGTCCTCAGAACTTTGCAAACTTCAGTATCTGTGAGCTCCAAAAGGTGTGCTGCTCAGTGAGATACTGGTGGCAGCCTGCTGGAGTCCAGAAGAGCTCCAAGGGCCTTACACTGAAGGGTTGTGAGATGACTGGCTTCAGTAATCAACACATTTCCATCCTGGACACAGTCTGGGTCAGTAATTACTAGAATTTTCTGAAGTCCAGTAATAATGATAGCATTCCACACTGGCTACAATTCAGGTAAGGAAAGTTCCAAGGCTGTCAGGGAATGACTGATTATTCCTGCTCTTTTCACCACCCTGGCCATGCAAGAGTTCCTGGTACAATTAAGGGATGCTTCATTGGCCAACTCTTTATACTCTCAGAGCCCAAGGCCTGATAGGAATCCCTTAGATCACAAAGTGCTCCAGGGGAACTGGGGTGAATGCACCATCACAGTCAGGAAGAAATGGGTACAGCATGTCTGCAGAGCTCCTTGGAGAGAGTTTAAACAAACCCTGAGGCTGCACACAGTGAGAAGGGTCAATGGAGATGAGACCCAGCCCCCTCAGACAGCCCTTCCCCTGTAGGCACCTCTCAAGGCTCTCCCACCAGGAAGGTGCCCCTGGCAGCAGCGGGGGAAGGGAAAAGGGGAGGCTGGCAGGGCTGGTGTTCCTGTCCCTCTGCAGCCAAGGAGCAGCTAAAAAGGGAACACGGAAGCTTTCCTACACAAACCACATTTATTGGTGTTGTTCCAGTGCTTCATGGACTGTTATCCATCAAAAGCAGCACTGAAATTGGCACTCTTCACAGAAAAGGAAGGGATCCACCCCAAAACACTAAATGTCAGGAAACTTTTGTGACACAGGGTAAAGAAACATAGGCTACCACTGCAATTCAAAATGTTCCTGCTCGGAAGATAACCAGGAAGCAGCATGGCTGGTTCACACCTTCCACCAGAGCCAGGACCACACAAAACCCCCAGAGCCCTTGCTGTGAGCCCTCCCAGAGGGGTGGCCAGAGGCCAAATGACTAACCACCCAGAGTGCACCACCATTCCCAGAAAGTCTTACAAGCTGGAGAGCCTCCCCATTAACAAGCAGATTTCAGGAAATGCCCCAGTTGTACAGGAAAGGAGTGAAATCCGTCATCCACCTTCACAAGTTAATTTTAATACAATCAGACAAAAAAGTCTGGACAAAGAGCCACAGTAACCCAAAGAAGCAGAACTGGTAAGAGAAAATAACCATTTGGATTATTAAAATATTAATTAGGAGCATAAAGGAGCTGGTTCAGTTAAGAGCACAGGTTACTTATCTGTGAAAAGCAGAGGGCTTACACAAATGGAAGATCTCTCAGTATTAAAGTAAACATCAAAATACTAATTAAAAAGCACACCTAAACATGTTTATCATGGCTTGTCTCTTACAAGAAAAGCAGAATGGATGTCTAAGCAGAATTTTTGAACTAATTAGAGCAAGTTAAAGCCCTAGCTGGGCCAATCCAGCCCCCTTCTTTCCAGGTACAGGGAAGCCCATACCCAGTGTCATTACTGCATGACGTGTTGTGTTGCCCAGAGTTAATAAACACAGGATGGTACTTTCTGCAAGGAAAATAACACCTTCTCTCTGTAATTTCTGTAGGGTAGGTTGCCCTAATTGCATGGAGAAGATGGATAGAATCCTATTTAATCCCACCACAAAATCACTGGGGAACTTATTATTTGGATGTTTTAAATTATTACAGTATGAATAGTTATGAAAGTGTGATGGAAAAAGTCATCCGTATGCTGGTTTGACTTCACTGCAATTTCTGAAGTAGGATCTACAAAGGCATGAGTCAGTGTGCAGAAGCTGATTTATTTCCCAATTTTTGTGAAGTGAAAGAAACATGATGTTCAGCATCACCTTCCTGTGCTTGCATTGAAGTCTTTCATCAGTACCTTGATTTTAGATTGTTCTAACTATCAGCAGAGGGGTGAGATATCTAAAAAGAGAAAATTAATTGTTCTAAGAGTTTAGCAGCACCTCAATAAGGTAGACAGAAAAAACCCAAAACTTTTAAGTAGTCTGGACAAAATTAAATGCCTCATTCTGTTATGCACTTTTTGTCTAATATCTGTAAGTCCCTTTCTACATACAGTTGGAGAATATGACACACCTATAAAAAGGATTAGAAAATTATTGGAGAAAACAATGATTGGATTTCTGGTTGAAAAAAATTAAGGTTGTCTATTCAAACCATGCTCCCTCCCCCTCAAAAAAAAAAAAAAAATCAGACCTCCTTCAGCTCACAAAGATGCAAAAAGAAGGAAAAAAAAACCCAAAACCATGTGAGGAAGAAAGGGAAGGTCCAGCTGCTTTCTTGTGCCCCTGGCTGAGTGGGTGGCAGGGTGAGGCCCCCATTGCATTTGGCTCCCCCAAAGCCCCCCACCTGCACTCTTCCCCCCCAGCAGCCCCGTTCCCACCCAGCCGTGTGGGAAAAGGTGGGCTTGCTGTCACTGCAAGAAAGCAACCTGGTGAGTCAACCCTTTCAGTCTCTGGGTACTTATCTCCTGGTTGTTTTAAAGGGTTGCTAAAAAGAAAAGAAGGAAACAGCATGAGGCTTCTCTGGCTGGCAGTGGGTGGGGGAAATAAGTGTTTTATAGTGAAAGAGGGCAAAAGACAATGCAGACTTGGCATTTTGGCAATGAAGAGTGAATGTTCTCCTTCCCAGAGGCAGCAGCTGAAAATCATAGAGAATGGTTTGGGTTTAAAGAGGACATTGAAGACCATCTCATTTCAAACCCCCTGCCATGGGCAGGGATGCTTTCCACTAGATCTGGTTGCTCAGAGTCCCATCTAACCTGGCTTTGAACACCTCCAAGGTGCCTCCAAACTCGAGGTGCCCTGGGATTTATTTCTCAGGGAAGTCACAGCCCCTCATCCAGAAGGGCATCCCCAGCCCTGACAGAGCACCCCAGGATGGGATGGGGGCACTCCACAGCTGGGGACAACCAGGGCAGGAGGCAGCAGGTTGGGGGGCAGACAAAGGGACCCCAAGATGGTATGGCTGGGTGCTGTGCCAGGCAGGGCAAGTTCTCACACTTGGCCCAGTGCTGCTGGAGATGGGAGCTAATGGGCAAGGGTGTTTCTGGTGGTGTTTGTGAGTCAGAGGTGATGAGATGAAGAAACACCAACGAGAAGCTTCTATGAGCACTTCTGGTTTCTCTGTAATTTTGTTTTATAGGGGTTTTCAACTTGATGCAACATTTTGGGGCTTAGCATGCACTCTTCTATTCCAGTCTCTACAAAACCAGCTCTGGAGTGGCAAAAAGAAAAGCAAAATTAGGTGATGTCTAAAAGTACCTGCAGAGCTGTCACCCCATCTTCAGTGTACCTATGTCAGCCAGGAAGCCAGTCATATGGACACTAACATTCACTTGGGAGCTTTCTATGGGAGATGTCACTGTGCCTTCTTTCCCAGGAGGGAGAATTCAGCCTCTCAGGGAGTCCTGTGAGAATTTGGAACCGTTCCATAGAATTTGAACCCCACACTTAGTGCTCAAATCATGTGGCATGCTGCAGAGGCTGCCCAGAGGCAGTGAAAGAGTTACCTCTGGAGCAGAGCAGCAGCTCCTGGTGATGAAGTGGATAAGCAGGCACTTCATTCATCTGCTTCTAGCACTGCCTGACCTTGGGCCCTGGCAGAGGAAAGGCATCTGCTCCTGGGAACAAAGGGCAGGGGAAGGAGGATGGCTCAGGGATACTGCTGGCCTACATGGGATCAGAGCAGGGCAGCTGGGCCATGGCCCTGCCTGGCAAATGGCATGGGTCACTGGCTGCAGGGCACCTGCTGTGGGAAGGGCATCCACACACTGCCCAAGCCATCTTCTGCTTTAACAGGGGGAAAAAGATCAGTCTTTCTTTCTTTCTTTCTTTCTTTCTTTCTTTCTTTCTTTCTTTCTTCTTCCCTTCCCTTCCCTTCCCTTCCCTTTTTTTATTTGCCTCACTATGGCAGCATTTACTGGAGGCAGTTTATACAGGACTGGACCTACAGTGTCTGTAGAGACAAGAGTCCACTTGAGGAAAGGTGGCGGTTGAGTTTGGGTTTTTTTTCAATTTTTCAAAAGATGCAGCTACCTAAATGCAAATGCTCAAGAAGGAGAACCATGAAATGCTGAGGGCTGAGCCTTTTCAAGCCTCATGACTGGACAGAGCCCTGTTGGAGTGAAGCAGGAGAGTCAAGGCTCTGGTGCCATTCATTTCCACACAGTCCAGTGTTTTCTCCTCCCTCCTGAGGAGACGCTGTGTTGGTGTGGGCGCTGCAGCTGCACATGGGGTGTCCCACGCTGCTTTGGGGACAGGTTGGACACATAGAGTGGGGGCAAGCAGCAGGCAGGTGCCCCACTGCAGGCGGGCGGGTGGCTGAGTGTCCCCAGAGCAGCGTCCCATCCTGTGCCACCGAGAGCCACCGCCCTGCCAGCTGGACAGACAGGCAAGCAGGGCTTGGCCCGCGTGCAGAAGGAAAGGATCCAGGGGCTCTGTTGACATAACAAGCCACTAGAGAGCACTCTCAAATGTATTTATACCCTTTGCCTAAGTGCTAGTTCATAAAAACACGCGGTTGCCATGGCCTGGTTTACAGCACGTCTAAAAAGAGAGCTCCCAAACATACCAGGTTTTCTGAGGCCACTGAAAAGGCGGCCAAAGCCTCCCTTGTGTGGCACCTTTCCCACCCCTGGGACCCAGGCACAGGGCAGCACCCACCAGCTCCATGCATCCCTTCTTGTCCCACAATGCTGTCTGTTTTCAAATAAATGTCAGAACAGTATTTAAAAAAAAAAATTTAAATAATATTGTACAACTATAGTTTTTTCAACTTTTCATTCTTCTTTTTTTATATATACAGAAAAAAATGCAGTAAGTATTTAAAGTTCTTAGTTTCCTTATGCTTAGTGTCAGGAAAAAAAAAAAAAAAGAAAAAAAAGAAAATCCATAAAATGCCAAACCGGCAGCAGGTTAGTTCAGCAACTATCAACAAAAGCACCACGCAGTAGAAAAAATCTGCTAGGAAAAAGTATGTTTGAAAAAAAAAAGTAATGGAAGTGGGTTGGAAAAAAAAATAATCACACGTTCTTCATTAAAACACTTTTAATACTACACAAGTTACAGTATCACCTTTTAAAAAGATAAAAAAGGAATATTAACAGTAGCACTGTTGCAGCTAAAGCACTTCAAAATAATAAAAAAAAAAAAAGAAAAAAGCTTGTAGCCCAGGAAGTAGTAATAAAAGAAGAATCCACCGGAATATTACTGAGCAAAGCAACCAAAAGGAAAAAGCAACATTCAATGTGAGAAAAATGAGCTATGTATGAACACCCTCACATTTTTTTAAATTATTTTTTGTTTTGTTTTTGGGTTTTTTGTTGTTTTTTTGTTTGTTTTTCTTTAGCAGTTCTGAAGTTTTATGGTGGAGATTAGACTTGGCTGGGGGCTCAAAGTCAGCTGAGTGAGCATAGCCACCGTGTGCCATTTCTTTTCCATCTATGTTGTTTCTGGGCCAGTGCCTGGCATCGCCGGCTGGGGAGTTTCCATCCTCTCCAGGAGTCACAGAGCTGCAGGAGCGGGCGGCTGGCGGGAGGAGGAGGAAGGTGTGCTTCCCTACAGGCCTCTCACACCAATGTCCCTCGGCCCCAAAACAAGGGTGTGCTTTGTCAGGAGCAGGTCTCACCCTCGGCACGCTCACAGCTGGGACACCTGATGACACAAAAGGGGGGCTCTTTTAGGCAGGCTTTGGAATTCAGTTTGGCTTCTTTTTTAAGCGTAGGGAAACCAACTTAATCACATGAACTTCATCCCACGTAAGGTATTATGCCAAGCAACTTTGAAGAACTTGTTACCATCTATCAGCTCAAATTCCATTTTTTTTTAATAAAGTGCCTAAATACACATTTACACAGATCATAGTGGTTCCAAAGAATCCTTTACAGTTGGCATTTTTTTATATATAGGTATATATATAGGTATATATATATATGTGCGTTTTCTTCAAATTGGCTAAATGTGTTTACATAAGACACCAATCTTGACTATAAGTTTTAAAGCGTAATATTGACTCAATGAATTTGTTTATCATGCAAATCTTATCTAATATTACATTGACCTGTAATATGGAACACAATGTAGTGGGTGTGCTCATTAAACACTTCATAGAAAATTACTGTGCATGTGCAGTTCTGATCTTCAAATACTAATAATGACCATTTCTTTTCTTTTTAAAAAAAAGTAGTCTTCCAAAAAAAACCCCAAAACTACTCTGCATTAAATTGCAGTTTGAACATTATCACAATAAGAACGGTTGAGTAAAAAGCACCCAAAAATCTTCAATTTTATAGTTGGCTGAACAGATTTTTCCTCCTCCTCTTCTGATACTGGAAGTGTTTATTAGCTGGTCCCTGGGAAGGGACGACCTTGCCACCCTTTTGCTCAGAAACAACCGCATATAACCGAGTTATAAACACCTCGACAGAAGGGCTCGTACAGCTGCAGCGTTGCCAATGAACTATAAACAGCACAAAAACATCACTATTAGACTTGAACTATTTCTAGTAACCAATGATTTATTGATTTTAGAAGTCTGCTTGGTGATGCAGAAGCATGATCAAAAGAAGTGGCTTTACAAAAGAGTTCTCCAAAGTAGCTTAAAAGGCAGGGCCAGGGCCATTATGTGCAGCACTAATTGCTTTCATTTCAACCAGTTTATATTTTCATTTTCAAAGAATAGCAGTAGGTTTGTTTCAAGCATACGTAATAAGGAAATTACAGGTTTCCTCCACCCACATTTGGGCTGTCACTGATATGCCCGCGGGCAATTTGGCAGAGCCTCAGTCACTGCTGTCACTGTACCACACCGTACCTGCCACTACTTGGAAACACCGGGTCAGCGATAGTAACAATAGCAACAGCACTAGAGGTGACTGGTAAGCAAAATCAAAATCCATATGCACTATCTGAAAATTAAAGTAAAATAAAATAAAGTCTCTTCCCCACATCCCCAGCTTTGTCCAAAGACACAAAAGCCCCACAAGTGACACTGAAGACCTTCAGAAATGGCAGTGCTACATTGGCACCTTCGCCAACCATGTAACTAAGTTCGTTATCAAAATTCCATGTTATGGTATGCAATTGGTGAATAAATGCAGTTTTGTAATCTTAGAACTGATCACGAGAACTGCGGTCAACTTTGCCTTAAAAAAAAAAAACAAAACACCAAACCAAAACCAAACAAACCCAGAAATCCCTAACTCAACAGCGCCTCTTGGACACCTCTCCACATCCTACTCTGGTGACAACTTCCCTTGAGAAACAGTGAGCAATTTGGGACTGGATCTGGAGGATCTTCCATCACAACCTGAGGCACGCGCTTCTGGGAGAAAGCCCTCCTGCTCCCTAAGCTCGCCTGGCCAGTGGGATGGCAAAGGGCATGCCTGCCTTGGCTAGCCACTCTTGTCCCCAGCTGCCTCAGACCAAGCCTGCATGCGACCAGCTCTACAGGACAGGGGCCAGGAATAAGGAATCACAGACAGTAAGGCAATCTTTACAATGTCAGAAAGTGTATTTGGCATTTAAAAAAAAAAGAAGAAAAGAAAAGAAAAAACAGAAGAAACAAGTGCATACAAATACAGCTAGAAGCATTTCTGGTTTGCCAAGTGCTCTCTAAAAAAAGCAGCGCAAGTCACAGCCTACATTGAACAGTAACTGTCACCAGGGAAGCACAACAAATAGTTGCTATAACAAAAGGGAAAAAAAGAAAAAACGAAACAGAAAAAAAAAGAGAAGAATTAGAAGAAATGCCTTTATAATAAGTACATACCTTTTGTCTTCAAAAAATATAGAAACACAATGTATTCAAAAAAATCAAAATTATACAGCCATGTTTATGAAGTCTACATTTCCCTTGTCTTGGAGATATATATATATTTATATATATATATTTATAGATATATACAGAATTCGAGCAGTTCGAGTTCAAGGTGACGTCGGGCAGCGAGCGCAGGCGAGTCACGAGTCCCTCTCCTTTTTCACTTTCACATCTCCGGCCAGGATGGTGGCGATCTCCCCTTGCATGAAGGCCCAGGGGACGTTGGAGCCGACCAGGGGACACTTCTCCCCGCTGGGGCAATACACCTCCCCGCTGGCTCCCTGCTGCTTGATGCTCTGCCGGGAGCAGGGGAAGCAGAACTTGTGGGAGGGGACGGAGGGGCACTGCACGAAGTGGGTGTCTTCCAGGCGCTCGTGGCAGAGGGTACAACACAACGGGACGCTGGCGGCGAGGGACGAGTCCGGCAGGCTGGCGGGGTGCACGGGCTCCAGCCCGCCCGCCGCCGCCGCGTTGGCCCCCTGGCCCGGCACCTCCCTGCCGGGGCCCAGCCTTCTTTGGTTCATGGCGGAGGGCGAGGGGGGGCTGCTGCTGTTCCTCCGCGTGGTGGAGTGGACCTGGTTGGCGTCTTTGGAGGCGTGGTTGCCCCCGGCATTGTCCGCCACCAGAATGAGGGCGGCCATGGGGGACTGGCCGTTCTGTGCCGCCTCGGGCGGCGTGGTCCGGTTGGAGTGGGGCGAGGCGGTGGGCGGCGGGGGCGACATGAAGGGGGTGGCCGTCAGCGGCAGCTTCATCCCTTCCGACGGGGTGGGCAGCCACGGCTGCACCTCCCCGTTGATCTTCGGGGGTCCAGCCTCGCCCTCCGGCTCGGGGGAAGGCTTCCTCTTCCGGGCGGCCCGGGCCCCTGCAGAGGCAGAGGAGGGGGGGAAGGAGGAGGGTAAGAAGGCAGCGCAGTCACAACGCATCGCCGAGCAACCGCGGAAACGGGTGGCCTCGGCCACCCCCCGGGCACCCGGCCACCCAAGCGGCCGCGCCACCGCCCCGCACGCCCGAACCCGTCCGGCATCCCCCGCCCCGCATCCCTGGAGAGCGGCCCCTCCCGCCCCGTCATCCCCTGCCCTCCCCGCCGCCCCCGGTCCCCGGCTCTTCACCTGGCTTGGCCACGGAGCCGTTGGTCTCGTAGCCCAGCAGCCTGCCGCCCGCCATGCCCGGCTCTTTCTTGAATTTGCTGTCGAAGGAGGCCACGGTGTGGCTCCCGTGCTGGTGCAGGGCCAGCAGCGTGTCCCGCACTGTCTTGGGCTTGGCCAGCCACTCCTGCTCGGCGCCCGGCCGGCCCTTGCCCTCCGCGGCCAGCTCTGCCGCCGCCGCCGCCGGCAGGCTCTCGGCGGAGCCGCGCTTCTCCTTGGCGCCACTGTCGTGCTCCCCCGCCGCGCTGCCGCCGCCACCCGAGGAGGAGGAGGAGGAGACGGAGCCGGGGCGCTTGTGCCCCAGCTCGCCGGGCTGCCCCGCCGCCTGCCCCGCCGCCTGCGCCGCCGCCGCCGGCTGCTGGGGCACGGGCACGGCCATGGGGGCGGG